>NW_026711719.1:0-56039 GCF_026419965.1 Kogia breviceps
AACTACCGTCAGCCAAAAGACTACAAACAATAAATGCTGAAGGGGTTTTAGAGAACTCTGTTCCCTCTGTCTGTGGAGGACATGTCTAGTTGTAACAGCCAATAATGAGAACAGAAAGGAGCTGCGTTTTCAATTAAAAATTGAGCCACCCTTCCATCCAGAACACCCACAGCCGAGCCTCTCACCTGAGAAGACAGGCTGCAAGAGCTGCACTCCACGAGTTTTCACAGTAGCCAAGACACCGAAGCAACCCAAATGTCCATCAACAGATGAATGGATAAGAAGAGCTGGTCCGTGGACACAGTGGACTATTAGCCATGGAAAACAAGGAAACACTGCTCTTTGAGGCACCCGAGATGAGCCTAGAGATCATCACAGAACATGAGTTAAGTCGGAAAGCAAAAGGCATACCGTATGACATCACCTATAGGCGTTATCTAACAGCTGACACAAATGAACATATTTCCACAAAGAAAGACACTCACAGACTTAGAAAGCAAACTAAGCTTATGTAAAATGAAAGGTGGGGGGAATGGATAAATTAAGATTAGTGTCACCATATGTGTACAAATACGTATTAAATATATATATCAAACAGACCGACCATATAGCAAGGGAGGTCACCAGAACACTCTGCAATAATTTACATGGGAAGAGGATCTGTACAAGAATATATATATATATATATAAAACGTACAAATGAACCAGATTCTGTACATATAGGACCAACAGTATTCTAATCATTACCCCGATTTAAACAAATTAAAAGAGCGAACAAGAAGTAATGTGACATACACTTCTGGGGTTTTTTCCTGGCACATTCCATTCTAATTGACAACCTGGGAACAGGACTTCCAGAACGCTCTGCTGCCCTAGTAACCAGATGTGGGAATGTAGCAATGCTGACGCCTTGTGGCCGTTTCCCACAGCAGCAGCTTTAAAGTCAGTGCTAATGGTCACTCAATATTCACACCCATTGCAGGCTTGTAAATGACACCTGCCCTCCAAAACAAAATCCTGGGGTCGAAAATCGACCAAAAAAGTCCAAAGAGGGCAACCTTCCAAGAAGACAATTTCGAGAGGTTTATTGTACTCACGGGTTTTTTTTTTCTGTTTTTGTTTAACAGAATAAAAAAAGGCGTGGGAAAATGCTGAACCTTAGGAATTATTAGACACGAAACTACACGTTAAAAAAACCTATCATGTCACACGACTCAGCATGGCCAGCAGCAAAACTTCTGCAAACAAGAAATGCTGACGGGGTGGTGAAGAAATGCGTACCCTCGGTTCTAAGTGGGACGTGGTAAGAGCCCCTAAGGAAAACACAGTGGAGTTGCCTGGAAAGGGTCAACATTGAGCGACCGTTCAATCAAGCATAGCCACTGCTGGGTCTATCACCTGAGAGGATGAGAATCAAAAAGACACGGGCTGGCAATCCTGCAATCCAGCAATGTTTACCATAGCCAACACTTGGAAGCAATGAAAATGCCCAGCCACAGAGGAATGCAGAAAGGAGCAGTGGTCCATGGACACAATGGAAGAGTACTCCAGTGAAAAGTAGAAATTCCATTTTAAAAACAGATATAAGTAAGGAGACATCAGCTTTGGGGGGTTTCTCCAGACACATCCCACCGTCATTGATAACCAAGGAACACCACTGGCAGGAAGGCCTGTTTCACTAGTTACCAGAGTGGGAAACGCAGAAATGCTGCAGCCCTGTGGCCGTTACCTGCAACGGCAGCTTGAAAACCCGTGCTAATGGTCACTTCGTGTGCACAAGTCCTGGAGGGCTGTCAATGAAACCTGCCCTCAAAATGTCTTGAGGGAGGTAGTGGCCAAAATATTTCAAAAGGCGGCACATAGTTCAAGAAAAGAATGTGATGAGGTAAGCTACACACACAGTTTGAAGAAAAAAAGGGCATCCCTGAAAGCTCAATTTCAAGGCTTTATGAGACGCATGCAAATCCAACCACAGAGGTATCGGCTCACACCAGTCAGAAGAACCATCAGCAACAAGACTACCAACAATTCATGCTGAAGGGGTTGTGGAGAAGTGCATACCCTCTAGGTTAAGTGGGACTTTGCCGCCAGCCGCGGCGGGTCCTCAAAGTGTAGCAACAACCGACGAGAGGGGGTAGGGAACTGAACGCACCAACGTATGGGATCAGAAGGGCACAAGCAACTGACGCTTGCAAGGCAAGTTTAATAACAAAGCCTAGCCGTATATATACCCCTAAAGCAGGGAATTTGCTTCGTCACGCCTTATCGGCATCAGCTGGTTGGTTGGCTTCTCGGCTTAGTCACACCTTATCAGCATCAGCTGGTTGGTTGGCTGCTCGGCTTCTCCCTCAAAGGCACCAATTTCCCCTCCAGGGTTGCTTTTCCTAGCTTTAGGGAACAACCAGGGACTCCCAGTAACTGAGCAGGTCCCTGGAGCGATTTGGCCAAAGACCATCTCCTTTTGTATGTTCATACCATAAAGTCCAGGATGCATACCAAGGAGAGTACAGTCGGGCCCTGAGGCTTAGGAGGGTCTTAGTGGCGCCTTCCTCAGAGGGCAATGCTCGCCACAGGACTTCACCTGGTAAGAGGCACTAATGGGAACAGAATGGAGGTGCCTTTACAAGGTAAACACTGAGTTACGATATGATCCAGCAGGCCCACTCCTGGGCCTATAACCTAAGAAAGAAGACAGAAGTGGAAAGACACAGGCAGGCAAATCTGCATTGCAGGAGTATTACAATAGCCAGGACATGGAAGCAAGCAGAAAGTCCATCAACAGATGAGTGGACAAAGAAGAACAGGGACCTGAGCAGATGGAATATTAGCCAAGGAACAAAAGGAAACAATGCCATCAACAGCACCATCGGTGAGGCTAGAGTTCATCACGCACCTTGCAGTAAGTCACAGAGCGAAAGATACATAGCCTACGATATCACTTATAGGTGTTCCCTGAAAATTGATATCACTGAAGATATTTCCACAGAGAAAGGCAATCACAGATGCAATAAACAGATTTATGGTTCACCCATGGACAGGTGTGAGAATTGTGTACATTAGGAAATTGGGTTTAAGAGAGAGATACAAACACACGTGAAATACAAAATCACCAAAGGCCTACGGAATACCAAGAGAAGAGTACTCAACATTGTGTCATAAGCTACATGGGAAAAGGATCCAAAGAAGACTAGATACGTGTTTATGTGTAAAAGAGCCACATCTTTCACACCTACAACAAGCAAAACATTGTAATCAAACTTGCTGTGAGAAACAATAAACATTGAATTAAAAAACGAACAAGTCAGTCGTGAGGCACAAACATAAGGGGCTTTTTCCTGGCACAGTCCATTCTAATTGACAACCGAGAATACGACTTCCACGGAGGCTCTGTTGCCCGAGTAACCAGGTTTGGTAAAGGAGACCTGCTGCCGCCTTGTGGCCGTTTCTCAAAACAGCAGCTTTAAACCCAGTGCTAATGGTCACTTGATATTCAAAATCATTGCAGGCCTATAAATGACACCTGCCCTCAAAAACGATTCTTGGGTCGTCAATCGAGGAAAAAAACTCAAAAGACGTGCACACTTCAAAACGACAATTTCAAGAGGCATATTTTGCGCACATTTTGTCTTCTCTTTCTTTCTTTCTCTTGTGATAAATAAAAGGGCATGGAAAAATGCTCAACATCAGGAATTAATAAAGCCATGCAAATCCAGTCGACAGAAACGTTCACCCACCGTCGTCAGAATGATCATCAGCCACAGAGTCTACAAAGAATAAATGCTCAAGGTGTTTTAGAGAACTCTGTGCCCTCTAGCGGCCGCTGGGACGTAACCTGGGAACAGCTAGTAGTGAGAACACCGTGGAGGTGCACTGAAAGGTAAAAATTGAGCTAACCTGTAATCGGGTAGGCCCACTGATGGGCCTATCTCCCGAGTAGACCAAAATCAAAAAGACACAGGCTGGCCATCCTGCACTGCAGCAACATGTACCATCGCCAAGACTTGGAAGAAACCCAAATGTCCATCAACAGAACAATGCACCAAGAAGAAGGGGGCCCATGCGCACAATGGAACATGAGCCACGGAAGAGCATGCAACAGTGCCGCTGGCACCACCGTAGAAGGATCTAGAGATACCCACCCAAAAGGAAGTACGAAAGAAACCGAAATAGAAATATCCTATGACATCACTTATAGCTGTTACTTCAACATTGATACCCATGAAGTCATTTCCAAGAGAAGGCCGTGCATAGATGCAGAAAACCAACTATGCTTAACCAAGTGGAAAGGTGTAAGGAATGTATGAATTTGGATATGGGGGTTTACAGACATGTACTGATACATATGAAATATATAATCACAAAATACCTAAGGAATACCAGGAGAGGTCGACTCAACACTCTGTAATAACCTACACGGGAAAGGATCCAAAGATGAATAGATTGATACATACATATGATGAACCAGATGCAGTACACCTAGAACACACACCACATTTTTATCCAATTGGCTGTGATACTAGATAACAATTAAATTTTAAAAAACACACAAGAAGTAAGGAGATATAAGCTCTTGGGGGTTTGCCCTGACACACTGCACTCTCATTTGCAGCCTACTAACACAATTTCCAGGAAGCCTCTGTTGCAGGAAAACCCAGAGTTGGAAATGGAGAAATGCTGCCGCCTTGTGGCCGTTTCCCGCAAGAGCGGCTTCAAACGCATAGCTATGGGTCACTTAACATTCATAAGGACTCAGGCCTCTAAAAGACACCTGCCCTCAAAAAAAAAAAAAATGTCCTGAGCTCGGCCGTGGCCAAAAAAATTCAAAGCAGGCAAATGTGTCAAAGAGATAGTATGATAGAGGTAAGTTTTACTCACTCTTTATCAAAAAAAGGAAAATGGAGAAAAGCTCAACATCAGGAATCATCAGACTCCTCTAACCTACAAAAAGCTTTCAGCTCACCCAAGTTAACTACCGTCAGCCAAAAGACTACAAACAATAAATGCTGAAGGGGTTTTAGAGAACTCTGTTCCCTCTGTCTGTGGAGGACATGTCTAGTTGTAACAGCCAATAATGAGAACAGAAAGGAGCTGCGTTTTCAATTAAAAATTGAGCCACCCTTCCATCCAGAACACCCACAGCCGAGCCTCTCACCTGAGAAGACAGGCTGCAAGAGCTGCACTCCACGAGTTTTCACAGTAGCCAAGACACCGAAGCAACCCAAATGTCCATCAACAGATGAATGGATAAGAAGAGCTGGTCCGTGGACACAGTGGACTATTAGCCATGGAAAACAAGGAAACACTGCTCTTTGAGGCACCCGAGATGAGCCTAGAGATCATCACAGAACATGAGTTAAGTCGGAAAGCAAAAGGCATACCGTATGACATCACCTATAGGCGTTATCTAACAGCTGACACAAATGAACATATTTCCACAAAGAAAGACACTCACAGACTTAGAAAGCAAACTAAGCTTATGTAAAATGAAAGGTGGGGGGAATGGATAAATTAAGATTAGTGTCACCATATGTGTACAAATACGTATTAAATATATATATCAAACAGACCGACCATATAGCAAGGGAGGTCACCAGAACACTCTGCAATAATTTACATGGGAAGAGGATCTGTACAAGAATATATATATATATATATAAAACGTACAAATGAACCAGATTCTGTACATATAGGACCAACAGTATTCTAATCATTACCCCGATTTAAACAAATTAAAAGAGCGAACAAGAAGTAATGTGACATACACTTCTGGGGTTTTTTCCTGGCACATTCCATTCTAATTGACAACCTGGGAACAGGACTTCCAGAACGCTCTGCTGCCCTAGTAACCAGATGTGGGAATGTAGCAATGCTGACGCCTTGTGGCCGTTTCCCACAGCAGCAGCTTTAAAGTCAGTGCTAATGGTCACTCAATATTCACACCCATTGCAGGCTTGTAAATGACACCTGCCCTCCAAAACAAAATCCTGGGGTCGAAAATCGACCAAAAAAGTCCAAAGAGGGCAACCTTCCAAGAAGACAATTTCGAGAGGTTTATTGTACTCACGGGTTTTTTTTTTCTGTTTTTGTTTAACAGAATAAAAAAAGGCGTGGGAAAATGCTGAACCTTAGGAATTATTAGACACGAAACTACACGTTAAAAAAACCTATCATGTCACACGACTCAGCATGGCCAGCAGCAAAACTTCTGCAAACAAGAAATGCTGACGGGGTGGTGAAGAAATGCGTACCCTCGGTTCTAAGTGGGACGTGGTAAGAGCCCCTAAGGAAAACACAGTGGAGTTGCCTGGAAAGGGTCAACATTGAGCGACCGTTCAATCAAGCATAGCCACTGCTGGGTCTATCACCTGAGAGGATGAGAATCAAAAAGACACGGGCTGGCAATCCTGCAATCCAGCAATGTTTACCATAGCCAACACTTGGAAGCAATGAAAATGCCCAGCCACAGAGGAATGCAGAAAGGAGCAGTGGTCCATGGACACAATGGAAGAGTACTCCAGTGAAAAGTAGAAATTCCATTTTAAAAACAGATATAAGTAAGGAGACATCAGCTTTGGGGGGTTTCTCCAGACACATCCCACCGTCATTGATAACCAAGGAACACCACTGGCAGGAAGGCCTGTTTCACTAGTTACCAGAGTGGGAAACGCAGAAATGCTGCAGCCCTGTGGCCGTTACCTGCAACGGCAGCTTGAAAACCCGTGCTAATGGTCACTTCGTGTGCACAAGTCCTGGAGGGCTGTCAATGAAACCTGCCCTCAAAATGTCTTGAGGGAGGTAGTGGCCAAAATATTTCAAAAGGCGGCACATAGTTCAAGAAAAGAATGTGATGAGGTAAGCTACACACACAGTTTGAAGAAAAAAAGGGCATCCCTGAAAGCTCAATTTCAAGGCTTTATGAGACGCATGCAAATCCAACCACAGAGGTATCGGCTCACACCAGTCAGAAGAACCATCAGCAACAAGACTACCAACAATTCATGCTGAAGGGGTTGTGGAGAAGTGCATACCCTCTAGGTTAAGTGGGACTTTGCCGCCAGCCGCGGCGGGTCCTCAAAGTGTAGCAACAACCGACGAGAGGGGGTAGGGAACTGAACGCACCAACGTATGGGATCAGAAGGGCACAAGCAACTGACGCTTGCAAGGCAAGTTTAATAACAAAGCCTAGCCGTATATATACCCCTAAAGCAGGGAATTTGCTTCGTCACGCCTTATCGGCATCAGCTGGTTGGTTGGCTTCTCGGCTTAGTCACACCTTATCAGCATCAGCTGGTTGGTTGGCTGCTCGGCTTCTCCCTCAAAGGCACCAATTTCCCCTCCAGGGTTGCTTTTCCTAGCTTTAGGGAACAACCAGGGACTCCCAGTAACTGAGCAGGTCCCTGGAGCGATTTGGCCAAAGACCATCTCCTTTTGTATGTTCATACCATAAAGTCCAGGATGCATACCAAGGAGAGTACAGTCGGGCCCTGAGGCTTAGGAGGGTCTTAGTGGCGCCTTCCTCAGAGGGCAATGCTCGCCACAGGACTTCACCTGGTAAGAGGCACTAATGGGAACAGAATGGAGGTGCCTTTACAAGGTAAACACTGAGTTACGATATGATCCAGCAGGCCCACTCCTGGGCCTATAACCTAAGAAAGAAGACAGAAGTGGAAAGACACAGGCAGGCAAATCTGCATTGCAGGAGTATTACAATAGCCAGGACATGGAAGCAAGCAGAAAGTCCATCAACAGATGAGTGGACAAAGAAGAACAGGGACCTGAGCAGATGGAATATTAGCCAAGGAACAAAAGGAAACAATGCCATCAACAGCACCATCGGTGAGGCTAGAGTTCATCACGCACCTTGCAGTAAGTCACAGAGCGAAAGATACATAGCCTACGATATCACTTATAGGTGTTCCCTGAAAATTGATATCACTGAAGATATTTCCACAGAGAAAGGCAATCACAGATGCAATAAACAGATTTATGGTTCACCCATGGACAGGTGTGAGAATTGTGTACATTAGGAAATTGGGTTTAAGAGAGAGATACAAACACACGTGAAATACAAAATCACCAAAGGCCTACGGAATACCAAGAGAAGAGTACTCAACATTGTGTCATAAGCTACATGGGAAAAGGATCCAAAGAAGACTAGATACGTGTTTATGTGTAAAAGAGCCACATCTTTCACACCTACAACAAGCAAAACATTGTAATCAAACTTGCTGTGAGAAACAATAAACATTGAATTAAAAAACGAACAAGTCAGTCGTGAGGCACAAACATAAGGGGCTTTTTCCTGGCACAGTCCATTCTAATTGACAACCGAGAATACGACTTCCACGGAGGCTCTGTTGCCCGAGTAACCAGGTTTGGTAAAGGAGACCTGCTGCCGCCTTGTGGCCGTTTCTCAAAACAGCAGCTTTAAACCCAGTGCTAATGGTCACTTGATATTCAAAATCATTGCAGGCCTATAAATGACACCTGCCCTCAAAAACGATTCTTGGGTCGTCAATCGAGGAAAAAAACTCAAAAGACGTGCACACTTCAAAACGACAATTTCAAGAGGCATATTTTGCGCACATTTTGTCTTCTCTTTCTTTCTTTCTCTTGTGATAAATAAAAGGGCATGGAAAAATGCTCAACATCAGGAATTAATAAAGCCATGCAAATCCAGTCGACAGAAACGTTCACCCACCGTCGTCAGAATGATCATCAGCCACAGAGTCTACAAAGAATAAATGCTCAAGGTGTTTTAGAGAACTCTGTGCCCTCTAGCGGCCGCTGGGACGTAACCTGGGAACAGCTAGTAGTGAGAACACCGTGGAGGTGCACTGAAAGGTAAAAATTGAGCTAACCTGTAATCGGGTAGGCCCACTGATGGGCCTATCTCCCGAGTAGACCAAAATCAAAAAGACACAGGCTGGCCATCCTGCACTGCAGCAACATGTACCATCGCCAAGACTTGGAAGAAACCCAAATGTCCATCAACAGAACAATGCACCAAGAAGAAGGGGGCCCATGTGCACAATGGAACATGAGCCACGGAAGAGCATGCAACAGTGCCGCTGGCACCACCGTAGAAGGATCTAGAGATACCCACCCAAAAGGAAGTACGAAAGAAACCGAAATAGAAATATCCTATGACATCACTTATAGCTGTTACTTCAACATTGATACCCATGAAGTCATTTCCAAGAGAAGGCCGTGCATAGATGCAGAAAACCAACTATGCTTAACCAAGTGGAAAGGTGTAAGGAATGTATGAATTTGGATATGGGGGTTTACAGACATGTACTGATACATATGAAATATATAATCACAAAATACCTAAGGAATACCAGGAGAGGTCGACTCAACACTCTGTAATAACCTACACGGGAAAGGATCCAAAGATGAATAGATTGATACATACATATGATGAACCAGATGCAGTACACCTAGAACACACACCACATTTTTATCCAATTGGCTGTGATACTAGATAACAATTAAATTTTAAAAAACACACAAGAAGTAAGGAGATATAAGCTCTTGGGGGTTTGCCCTGACACACTGCACTCTCATTTGCAGCCTACTAACACAATTTCCAGGAAGCCTCTGTTGCAGGAAAACCCAGAGTTGGAAATGGAGAAATGCTGCCGCCTTGTGGCCGTTTCCCGCAAGAGCGGCTTCAAACGCATAGCTATGGGTCACTTAACATTCATAAGGACTCAGGCCTCTAAAAGACACCTGCCCTCAAAAAAAAAAAAATGTCCTGAGCTCGGCCGTGGCCAAAAAAATTCAAAGCAGGCAAATGTGTCAAAGAGATAGTATGATAGAGGTAAGTTTTACTCACTCTTTATCAAAAAAAGGAAAATGGAGAAAAGCTCAACATCAGGAATCATCAGACTCCTCTAACCTACAAAAAGCTTTCAGCTCACCCAAGTTAACTACCGTCAGCCAAAAGACTACAAACAATAAATGCTGAAGGGGTTTTAGAGAACTCTGTTCCCTCTGTCTGTGGAGGACATGTCTAGTTGTAACAGCCAATAATGAGAACAGAAAGGAGCTGCGTTTTCAATTAAAAATTGAGCCACCCTTCCATCCAGAACACCCACAGCCGAGCCTCTCACCTGAGAAGACAGGCTGCAAGAGCTGCACTCCACGAGTTTTCACAGTAGCCAAGACACCGAAGCAACCCAAATGTCCATCAACAGATGAATGGATAAGAAGAGCTGGTCCGTGGACACAGTGGACTATTAGCCATGGAAAACAAGGAAACACTGCTCTTTGAGGCACCCGAGATGAGCCTAGAGATCATCACAGAACATGAGTTAAGTCGGAAAGCAAAAGGCATACCGTATGACATCACCTATAGGCGTTATCTAACAGCTGACACAAATGAACATATTTCCACAAAGAAAGACACTCACAGACTTAGAAAGCAAACTAAGCTTATGTAAAATGAAAGGTGGGGGGAATGGATAAATTAAGATTAGTGTCACCATATGTGTACAAATACGTATTAAATATATATATCAAACAGACCGACCATATAGCAAGGGAGGTCACCAGAACACTCTGCAATAATTTACATGGGAAGAGGATCTGTACAAGAATATATATATATATATATAAAACGTACAAATGAACCAGATTCTGTACATATAGGACCAACAGTATTCTAATCATTACCCCGATTTAAACAAATTAAAAGAGCGAACAAGAAGTAATGTGACATACACTTCTGGGGTTTTTTCCTGGCACATTCCATTCTAATTGACAACCTGGGAACAGGACTTCCAGAACGCTCTGCTGCCCTAGTAACCAGATGTGGGAATGTAGCAATGCTGACGCCTTGTGGCCGTTTCCCACAGCAGCAGCTTTAAAGTCAGTGCTAATGGTCACTCAATATTCACACCCATTGCAGGCTTGTAAATGACACCTGCCCTCCAAAACAAAATCCTGGGGTCGAAAATCGACCAAAAAAGTCCAAAGAGGGCAACCTTCCAAGAAGACAATTTCGAGAGGTTTATTGTACTCACGGGTTTTTTTTTTCTGTTTTTGTTTAACAGAATAAAAAAAGGCGTGGGAAAATGCTGAACCTTAGGAATTATTAGACACGAAACTACACGTTAAAAAAACCTATCATGTCACACGACTCAGCATGGCCAGCAGCAAAACTTCTGCAAACAAGAAATGCTGACGGGGTGGTGAAGAAATGCGTACCCTCGGTTCTAAGTGGGACGTGGTAAGAGCCCCTAAGGAAAACACAGTGGAGTTGCCTGGAAAGGGTCAACATTGAGCGACCGTTCAATCAAGCATAGCCACTGCTGGGTCTATCACCTGAGAGGATGAGAATCAAAAAGACACGGGCTGGCAATCCTGCAATCCAGCAATGTTTACCATAGCCAACACTTGGAAGCAATGAAAATGCCCAGCCACAGAGGAATGCAGAAAGGAGCAGTGGTCCATGGACACAATGGAAGAGTACTCCAGTGAAAAGTAGAAATTCCATTTTAAAAACAGATATAAGTAAGGAGACATCAGCTTTGGGGGGTTTCTCCAGACACATCCCACCGTCATTGATAACCAAGGAACACCACTGGCAGGAAGGCCTGTTTCACTAGTTACCAGAGTGGGAAACGCAGAAATGCTGCAGCCCTGTGGCCGTTACCTGCAACGGCAGCTTGAAAACCCGTGCTAATGGTCACTTCGTGTGCACAAGTCCTGGAGGGCTGTCAATGAAACCTGCCCTCAAAATGTCTTGAGGGAGGTAGTGGCCAAAATATTTCAAAAGGCGGCACATAGTTCAAGAAAAGAATGTGATGAGGTAAGCTACACACACAGTTTGAAGAAAAAAAGGGCATCCCTGAAAGCTCAATTTCAAGGCTTTATGAGACGCATGCAAATCCAACCACAGAGGTATCGGCTCACACCAGTCAGAAGAACCATCAGCAACAAGACTACCAACAATTCATGCTGAAGGGGTTGTGGAGAAGTGCATACCCTCTAGGTTAAGTGGGACTTTGCCGCCAGCCGCGGCGGGTCCTCAAAGTGTAGCAACAACCGACGAGAGGGGGTAGGGAACTGAACGCACCAACGTATGGGATCAGAAGGGCACAAGCAACTGACGCTTGCAAGGCAAGTTTAATAACAAAGCCTAGCCGTATATATACCCCTAAAGCAGGGAATTTGCTTCGTCACGCCTTATCGGCATCAGCTGGTTGGTTGGCTTCTCGGCTTAGTCACACCTTATCAGCATCAGCTGGTTGGTTGGCTGCTCGGCTTCTCCCTCAAAGGCACCAATTTCCCCTCCAGGGTTGCTTTTCCTAGCTTTAGGGAACAACCAGGGACTCCCAGTAACTGAGCAGGTCCCTGGAGCGATTTGGCCAAAGACCATCTCCTTTTGTATGTTCATACCATAAAGTCCAGGATGCATACCAAGGAGAGTACAGTCGGGCCCTGAGGCTTAGGAGGGTCTTAGTGGCGCCTTCCTCAGAGGGCAATGCTCGCCACAGGACTTCACCTGGTAAGAGGCACTAATGGGAACAGAATGGAGGTGCCTTTACAAGGTAAACACTGAGTTACGATATGATCCAGCAGGCCCACTCCTGGGCCTATAACCTAAGAAAGAAGACAGAAGTGGAAAGACACAGGCAGGCAAATCTGCATTGCAGGAGTATTACAATAGCCAGGACATGGAAGCAAGCAGAAAGTCCATCAACAGATGAGTGGACAAAGAAGAACAGGGACCTGAGCAGATGGAATATTAGCCAAGGAACAAAAGGAAACAATGCCATCAACAGCACCATCGGTGAGGCTAGAGTTCATCACGCACCTTGCAGTAAGTCACAGAGCGAAAGATACATAGCCTACGATATCACTTATAGGTGTTCCCTGAAAATTGATATCACTGAAGATATTTCCACAGAGAAAGGCAATCACAGATGCAATAAACAGATTTATGGTTCACCCATGGACAGGTGTGAGAATTGTGTACATTAGGAAATTGGGTTTAAGAGAGAGATACAAACACACGTGAAATACAAAATCACCAAAGGCCTACGGAATACCAAGAGAAGAGTACTCAACATTGTGTCATAAGCTACATGGGAAAAGGATCCAAAGAAGACTAGATACGTGTTTATGTGTAAAAGAGCCACATCTTTCACACCTACAACAAGCAAAACATTGTAATCAAACTTGCTGTGAGAAACAATAAACATTGAATTAAAAAACGAACAAGTCAGTCGTGAGGCACAAACATAAGGGGCTTTTTCCTGGCACAGTCCATTCTAATTGACAACCGAGAATACGACTTCCACGGAGGCTCTGTTGCCCGAGTAACCAGGTTTGGTAAAGGAGACCTGCTGCCGCCTTGTGGCCGTTTCTCAAAACAGCAGCTTTAAACCCAGTGCTAATGGTCACTTGATATTCAAAATCATTGCAGGCCTATAAATGACACCTGCCCTCAAAAACGATTCTTGGGTCGTCAATCGAGGAAAAAAACTCAAAAGACGTGCACACTTCAAAACGACAATTTCAAGAGGCATATTTTGCGCACATTTTGTCTTCTCTTTCTTTCTTTCTCTTGTGATAAATAAAAGGGCATGGAAAAATGCTCAACATCAGGAATTAATAAAGCCATGCAAATCCAGTCGACAGAAACGTTCACCCACCGTCGTCAGAATGATCATCAGCCACAGAGTCTACAAAGAATAAATGCTCAAGGTGTTTTAGAGAACTCTGTGCCCTCTAGCGGCCGCTGGGACGTAACCTGGGAACAGCTAGTAGTGAGAACACCGTGGAGGTGCACTGAAAGGTAAAAATTGAGCTAACCTGTAATCGGGTAGGCCCACTGATGGGCCTATCTCCCGAGTAGACCAAAATCAAAAAGACACAGGCTGGCCATCCTGCACTGCAGCAACATGTACCATCGCCAAGACTTGGAAGAAACCCAAATGTCCATCAACAGAACAATGCACCAAGAAGAAGGGGACCCATGTGCACAATGGAACATGAGCCACGGAAGAGCATGCAACAGTGCCGCTGGCACCACCGTAGAAGGATCTAGAGATACCCACCCAAAAGGAAGTACGAAAGAAACCGAAATAGAAATATCCTATGACATCACTTATAGCTGTTACTTCAACATTGATACCCATGAAGTCATTTCCAAGAGAAGGCCGTGCATAGATGCAGAAAACCAACTATGCTTAACCAAGTGGAAAGGTGTAAGGAATGTATGAATTTGGATATGGGGGTTTACAGACATGTACTGATACATATGAAATATATAATCACAAAATACCTAAGGAATACCAGGAGAGGTCGACTCAACACTCTGTAATAACCTACACGGGAAAGGATCCAAAGATGAATAGATTGATACATACATATGATGAACCAGATGCAGTACACCTAGAACACACACCACATTTTTATCCAATTGGCTGTGATACTAGATAACAATTAAATTTTAAAAAACACACAAGAAGTAAGGAGATATAAGCTCTTGGGGGTTTGCCCTGACACACTGCACTCTCATTTGCAGCCTACTAACACAATTTCCAGGAAGCCTCTGTTGCAGGAAAACCCAGAGTTGGAAATGGAGAAATGCTGCCGCCTTGTGGCCGTTTCCCGCAAGAGCGGCTTCAAACGCATAGCTATGGGTCACTTAACATTCATAAGGACTCAGGCCTCTAAAAGACACCTGCCCTCAAAAAAAAAAAATGTCCTGAGCTCGGCCGTGGCCAAAAAAATTCAAAGCAGGCAAATGTGTCAAAGAGATAGTATGATAGAGGTAAGTTTTACTCACTCTTTATCAAAAAAAGGAAAATGGAGAAAAGCTCAACATCAGGAATCATCAGACTCCTCTAACCTACAAAAAGCTTTCAGCTCACCCAAGTTAACTACCGTCAGCCAAAAGACTACAAACAATAAATGCTGAAGGGGTTTTAGAGAACTCTGTTCCCTCTGTCTGTGGAGGACATGTCTAGTTGTAACAGCCAATAATGAGAACAGAAAGGAGCTGCGTTTTCAATTAAAAATTGAGCCACCCTTCCATCCAGAACACCCACAGCTGAGCCTCTCACCTGAGAAGACAGGCTGCAAGAGCTGCACTCCACGAGTTTTCACAGTAGCCAAGACACCGAAGCAACCCAAATGTCCATCAACAGATGAATGGATAAGAAGAGCTGGTCCGTGGACACAGTGGACTATTAGCCATGGAAAACAAGGAAACACTGCTCTTTGAGGCACCCGAGATGAGCCTAGAGATCATCACAGAACATGAGTTAAGTCGGAAAGCAAAAGGCATACCGTATGACATCACCTATAGGCGTTATCTAACAGCTGACACAAATGAACATATTTCCACAAAGAAAGACACTCACAGACTTAGAAAGCAAACTAAGCTTATGTAAAATGAAAGGTGGGGGGAATGGATAAATTAAGATTAGTGTCACCATATGTGTACAAATACGTATTAAATATATATATCAAACAGACCGACCATATAGCAAGGGAGGTCACCAGAACACTCTGCAATAATTTACATGGGAAGAGGATCTGTACAAGAATATATATATATATATATATATATATATATATATATATATATATATATATATATATATATAAAACGTACAAATGAACCAGATTCTGTACATATAGGACCAACAGTATTCTAATCATTACCCCGATTTAAACAAATTAAAAGAGCGAACAAGAAGTAATGTGACATACACTTCTGGGGTTTTTTCCTGGCACATTCCATTCTAATTGACAACCTGGGAACAGGACTTCCAGAACGCTCTGCTGCCCTAGTAACCAGATGTGGGAATGTAGCAATGCTGACGCCTTGTGGCCGTTTCCCACAGCAGCAGCTTTAAAGTCAGTGCTAATGGTCACTCAATATTCACACCCATTGCAGGCTTGTAAATGACACCTGCCCTCCAAAACAAAATCCTGGGGTCGAAAATCGACCAAAAAAGTCCAAAGAGGGCAACCTTCCAAGAAGACAATTTCGATAGGTTTATTGTACTCACGGTTTTTATTTTTTTTTTTCTGTTTTTGTTTAACAGAATAAAAAAAGGCGTGGAAAAATGCTGAACCTTAGGAATTATTAGACACGAAAATACACGTTACAAAAACCTATCATGTCACACCACTCAGCATGGCCATCAGCGAAACTTCTGCAAACAAGAAATGCTGACGGGGTGGTGAAGAAATGCGTACCCTCGGTTCTAAGTGGGACGTGGTAAGAGCCCCTAAGGAAAACACAGTGGAGTTGCCTGGAAAGGGTCAACATTGAGCGACCGTTCAATCAAGCATAGCCACTGCTGGGTCTATCACCTGAGAGGATGAGAATCAAAAAGACACGGGCTGGCAATCCTGCAATCCAGCAATGTTTACCATAGCCAACACTTGGAAGCAATGAAAATGCCCAGCCACAGAGGAATGCAGAAAGGAGCAGTGGTCCATGGACACAATGGAAGAGTACTCCAGTGAAAAGTAGAAATTCCATTTTAAAAACAGATATAAGTAAGGAGACATCAGCTTTGGGGGTTTTCTGCAGACACATCCCACCGTCATTGATAACCGAGGAACACCACTGGCAGGAAGGTCTGCTTCACTAGTTACCAGAGTGGGAAACGCAGAAATGCTGCAGCCCTCTGGCCGTTACGTGCAACGGCAGCTTGAAAACCCGTGCTAATGGTCACTTCATGTGCACAAGTCCTGGAGGGCTGTCAATGAAACCTGCCCTCAAAATGTCTTGAGGGAGGTAGTGGCCAAAATATTTCAAAAGGTGGCACATACTTCAAGAAAAGAATGTGATGAGGTAAGCTACACACACAGTTTGAAGAAAAAAGGACATCCCTGAAAGCTCAATTTCAAGGCTTTATGAGACGCATTCAAATCCAACCACAGAGTTATGGGCTCACACCAGTCAGAAGAACCATCAGCAACAAAACTACCAACAATTCATGCTGAAGGGGTTGTGGAGAAGTGCATACATACCCTCTAGGTTAAGTGGAACTTTGCCGCCAGCCGCGGCGGGTCCTCAAAGTGTAGCAACAACCGACGAGAGGGGGTAGGGAACTGAACGCACCAAGGTATGGGATCAGAAGGGCACGAGCAACTGACGCTTGCAAGGCAAGTTTAATAACAAAGCCTAGCCGTATATATACCCTAAAGCAGGGACTTTGCTTCGTCACGCCTTATCGGCATCAGCTGGTTGGTTGGCTTCTCGGCTTAGTCACACCTTATCAGCATCAGCTGGTTGGTTGGCTGCTCGGCTTCTCCCTCAAAGGCACCAATTTCCCCTCCAGGGTTGCTTTTCCTAGCTTTAGGGAACAACCAGGGACTCCCAGTAACTGAGCAGGTCCCTGGAGCGATTTGGCCAAAGGCCATCTCCTTTTGTATGTTCATACCATAAAGTCCAGGATGCATACCAAGGAGAGTACAGTCGGGCCCTGAGGCTTAGGAGGGTCTTAGTGGCGCCTTCCTCAGAGGGCAATGCTCGCCACAGGACTTCACCTGGTAAGAGGCACTAATGGGAACAGAATGGAGGTGCCTTTACAAGGTAAACACTGAGTTACGATATGATCCAGCTGGCACACTCGTGGGCCTATAACCTAAGAACGAAGACAGAAGTGGAAAGACACAGGCAGGCAAATCTGCATTGCAGGAGTATTACAATAGCCAGGACATGGAAGCAAGCAGAAAGTCCATCAACAGATGAGTGGACAAAGAAGGACAGGGACCTGAACAGATGGAATATTAGCCAAGGAACAAAAGGAAACAATGCCATCAACAGCACCATCGGTGAGGCTAGAGTTCATCACGCACCTTGCAGTAAGTCACAGAGCGGAAGATACATAGCCTACGATATCACTTATAGGTGTTCCCTAAAAATTGATATCACTGAAGATATTTCCACAGAGAAAGGCAATCACAGATGCAATAAACAGATTTATGGTTCACCCATGGACAGGTGTGAGAATTGTGTACATTAGGAAATTGGGTTTAAGAGAGAGATACAAACACAGGTGAAATACAAAATCACCAAAGGCCTACGGAATACCAAGAGAAGAGTACTCAACATTGTGTCATAAGCTACATGGGAAAAGGATCCAAAGAAGACTAGATACATGTTTATGTGTAAAAGAGCCACATCTTTCACACCTACAACAAGCAAAACATTGTAATCAAACTTGCTGTGAGAAACAATAAACGTTGAATTAAAAAACGAACAAGTCAGTCGTGAGGCACAAACATAAGGGGCTTTTTCCTGGCACAGTCCATTCTAATTGACAACCGAGAATACGACTTCCACGGAGGCTCTGTTGCCCGAGTAACCAGGTTTGGTAAAGGAGACCTGCTGCCGCCTTGTGGCCGTTTCTCAAAACAGCAGCTTTAAACCCAGTGCTAATGGTCACTTGATATTCAAAATCATTGCAGGCCTATAAATGACACCTGCCCTCAAAAACGATTCTTGGGTCGTCAATCGAGGAAAAAAACTCAAAAGATGTGCACACTTCAAAACGACAATTTCAAGAGGCATATTTTGCGCACATTTTGTCTTCTCTTTCTTTCTTTCTCTTGTGATAAATAAAAGGGCATGGAAAAATGCTCAACATCAGGAATTAATAAAGCCATGCAAATCCAGTCGACAGAAACGTTCACCCACCGTCGTCAGAATGATCATCAGCCACAGAGTCTACAAAGAATAAATGCTCAAGGTGTTTTAGAGAACTCTGTGCCCTCTAGCTGCCGCTGGGACGTAACCTGGGAACAGCTAGTAGTGAGGACACCGTGGAGGTGCGTTGAAAGGTAAAAATTGAGCTAACCTGTAATCGGGTAGGCCCACTGATGGGCCTATCTCCCGAGTAGACCAAAATCAAAAAGACACAGGCTGGCCATCCTGCACTGCAGCAACATGTACCATCGCCAAGACTTGGAAGAAACCCAAATGTCCATCAACAGAACAATGCACCAAGAAGAAGGGGGCCCATGCGCACAATGGAACATGAGCCACGGAAGAGCATGCAACAGTGCCGCTGGCACCACCGTAGAAGGATCTAGAGATACCCACCCAAAAGGAAGTACGAAAGAAACCGAAATAGAAATATCCTATGACATCACTTATAGCTGTTACTTCAACATTGATACCCATGAAGTCATTTCCAAGAGAAGGCCGTGCATAGATGCAGAAAACCAACTATGCTTAACCAAGTGGAAAGGTGTAAGGAATGTATGAATTTGGATATGGGGGTTTACAGACATGTACTGATACATATGAAATATATAATCACAAAATACCTAAGGAATACCAGGAGAGGTCGACTCAACACTCTGTAATAACCTACACGGGAAAGGATCCAAAGATGAATAGATTGATACATACATATGATGAACCAGATGCAGTACACCTAGAACACACACCACATTTTTATCCAATTGGCTGTGATACTAGATAACAATTAAATTTTAAAAAACACACAAGAAGTAAGGAGATATAAGCTCTTGGGGGTTTGCCCTGACACACTGCACTCTCATTTGCAGCCTACGAACACAATTTCCAGGAAGCCTCTGTTGCAGGAAAACCCAGAGTTGGAAATGGAGAAATGCTGCCGCCTTGTGGCCGTTTCCCGCAAGAGCGGCTTCAAACGCATAGCTATGGGTCACTTAACATTCATAAGGACTCAGGCCTCTAAAAGACACCTGCCCTCAAAAAAAAAAAATGTCCTGAGCTCGGCCGTGGCCAAAAAAATTCAAAGCAGGCAAATGTGTCAAAGAGATAGTATGATAGAGGTAAGTTTTACTCACTCTTTATCAAAAAAAGGAAAATGGAGAAAAGCTCAACATCAGGAATCATCAGACTCCTCTAACCTACAAAAAGCTTTCAGCTCACCCAAGTTAACTACCGTCAGCCAAAAGACTACAAACAATAAATGCTGAAGGGGTTTTAGAGAACTCTGTTCCCTCTGTCTGTGGAGGACATGTCTAGTTGTAACAGCCAATAATGAGAACAGAAAGGAGCTGCGTTTTCAATTAAAAATTGAGCCACCCTTCCATCCAGAACACCCACAGCTGAGCCTCTCACCTGAGAAGACAGGCTGCAAGAGCTGCACTCCACGAGTTTTCACAGTAGCCAAGACACCGAAGCAACCCAAATGTCCATCAACAGATGAATGGATAAGAAGAGCTGGTCCGTGGACACAGTGGACTATTAGCCATGGAAAACAAGGAAACACTGCTCTTTGAGGCACCCGAGATGAGCCTAGAGATCATCACAGAACATGAGTTAAGTCGGAAAGCAAAAGGCATACCGTATGACATCACCTATAGGCGTTATCTAACAGCTGACACAAATGAACATATTTCCACAAAGAAAGACACTCACAGACTTAGAAAGCAAACTAAGCTTATGTAAAATGAAAGGTGGGGGGAATGGATAAATTAAGATTAGTGTCACCATATGTGTACAAATACGTATTAAATATATATATCAAACAGACCGACCATATAGCAAGGGAGGTCACCAGAACACTCTGCAATAATTTACATGGGAAGAGGATCTGTACAAGAATATATATATATATATATAAAACGTACAAATGAACCAGATTCTGTACATATAGGACCAACAGTATTCTAATCATTACCCCGATTTAAACAAATTAAAAGAGCGAACAAGAAGTAATGTGACATACACTTCTGGGGTTTTTTCCTGGCACATTCCATTCTAATTGACAACCTGGGAACAGGACTTCCAGAACGCTCTGCTGCCCTAGTAACCAGATGTGGGAATGTAGCAATGCTGACGCCTTGTGGCCGTTTCCCACAGCAGCAGCTTTAAAGTCAGTGCTAATGGTCACTCAATATTCACACCCATTGCAGGCTTGTAAATGACACCTGCCCTCCAAAACAAAATCCTGGGGTCGAAAATCGACCAAAAAAGTCCAAAGAGGGCAACCTTCCAAGAAGACAATTTCGAGAGGTTTATTGTACTCACGGGTTTTTTTTTTCTGTTTTTGTTTAACAGAATAAAAAAAGGCGTGGGAAAATGCTGAACCTTAGGAATTATTAGACACGAAACTACACGTTAAAAAAACCTATCATGTCACACGACTCAGCATGGCCAGCAGCAAAACTTCTGCAAACAAGAAATGCTGACGGGGTGGTGAGGAAATGCGTACCCTCGGTTCTAAGTGGGACGTGGTAAGAGCCCCTAAGGAAAACACAGTGGAGTTGCCTGGAAAGGGTCAACATTGAGCGACCGTTCAATCAAGCATAGCCACTGCTGGGTCTATCACCTGAGAGGATGAGAATCAAAAAGACACGGGCTGGCAATCCTGCAATCCAGCAATGTTTACCATAGCCAACACTTGGAAGCAATGAAAATGCCCAGCCACAGAGGAATGCAGAAAGGAGCAGTGGTCCATGGACACAATGGAAGAGTACTCCAGTGAAAAGTAGAAATTCCATTTTAAAAACAGATATAAGTAAGGAGACATCAGCTTTGGGGGGTTTCTCCAGACACATCCCACCGTCATTGATAACCAAGGAACACCACTGGCAGGAAGGCCTGTTTCACTAGTTACCAGAGTGGGAAACGCAGAAATGCTGCAGCCCTGTGGCCGTTACCTGCAACGGCAGCTTGAAAACCCGTGCTAATGGTCACTTCGTGTGCACAAGTCCTGGAGGGCTGTCAATGAAACCTGCCCTCAAAATGTCTTGAGGGAGGTAGTGGCCAAAATATTTCAAAAGGCGGCACATAGTTCAAGAAAAGAATGTGATGAGGTAAGCTACACACACAGTTTGAAGAAAAAAAGGGCATCCCTGAAAGCTCAATTTCAAGGCTTTATGAGACGCATGCAAATCCAACCACAGAGGTATCGGCTCACACCAGTCAGAAGAACCATCAGCAACAAGACTACCAACAATTCATGCTGAAGGGGTTGTGGAGAAGTGCATACCCTCTAGGTTAAGTGGGACTTTGCCGCCAGCCGCGGCGGGTCCTCAAAGTGTAGCAACAACCGACGAGAGGGGGTAGGGAACTGAACGCACCAACGTATGGGATCAGAAGGGCACAAGCAACTGACGCTTGCAAGGCAAGTTTAATAACAAAGCCTAGCCGTATATATACCCCTAAAGCAGGGAATTTGCTTCGTCACGCCTTATCGGCATCAGCAGGTTGGTTGGCTTCTCGGCTTAGTCACACCTTATCAGCATCAGCTGGTTGGTTGGCTGCTCGGCTTCTCCCTCAAAGGCACCAATTTCCCCTCCAGGGTTGCTTTTCCTAGCTTTAGGGAACAACCAGGGACTCCCAGTAACTGAGCAGGTCCCTGGAGCGATTTGGCCAAAGACCATCTCCTTTTGTATGTTCATACCATAAAGTCCAGGATGCATACCAAGGAGAGTACAGTCGGGCCCTGAGGCTTAGGAGGGTCTTAGTGGCGCCTTCCTCAGAGGGCAATGCTCGCCACAGGACTTCACCTGGTAAGAGGCACTAATGGGAACAGAATGGAGGTGCCTTTACAAGGTAAACACTGAGTTACGATATGATCCAGCAGGCCCACTCCTGGGCCTATAACCTAAGAAAGAAGACAGAAGTGGAAAGACACAGGCAGGCAAATCTGCATTGCAGGAGTATTACAATAGCCAGGACATGGAAGCAAGCAGAAAGCCCATCAACAGATGAGTGGACAAAGAAGAACAGGGACCTGAGCAGATGGAATATTAGCCAAGGAACAAAAGGAAACAATGCCATCAACAGCACCATCGGTGAGGCTAGAGTTCATCACGCACCTTGCAGTAAGTCACAGAGCGAAAGATACATAGCCTACGATATCACTTATAGGTGTTCCCTGAAAATTGATATCACTGAAGATATTTCCACAGAGAAAGGCAATCACAGATGCAATAAACAGATTTATGGTTCACCCATGGACAGGTGTGAGAATTGTGTACATTAGGAAATTGGGTTTAAGAGAGAGATACAAACACACGTGAAATACAAAATCACCAAAGGCCTACGGAATACCAAGAGAAGAGTACTCAACATTGTGTCATAAGCTACATGGGAAAAGGATCCAAAGAAGACTAGATACGTGTTTATGTGTAAAAGAGCCACCTCTTTCACACCTACAACAAGCAAAACATTGTAATCAAACTTGCTGTGAGAAACAATAAACATTGAATTAAAACACGAACAAGTCAGTCGTGAGGCACAAACATAAGGGGCTTTTTCCTGGCACAGTCCATTCTAATTGACAACCGAGAATACGACTTCCACGGAGGCTCTGTTGCCCGAGTAACCAGGTTTGGTAAAGGAGACCTGCTGCCGCCTTGTGGCCGTTTCTCAAAACAGCAGCTTTAAACCCAGTGCTAATGGTCACTTGATATTCAAAATCATTGCAGGCCTATAAATGACACCTGCCCTCAAAAACGATTCTTGGGTCGTCAATCGAGGAAAAAAACTCAAAAGACGTGCACACTTCAAAACGACAATTTCAAGAGGCATATTTTGCGCACATTTTGTCTTCTCTTTCTTTCTTTCTCTTGTGATAAATAAAAGGGCATGGAAAAATGCTCAACATCAGGAATTAATAAAGCCATGCAAATCCAGTCGACAGAAACGTTCACCCACCGTCGTCAGAATGATCATCAGCCACAGAGTCTACAAAGAATAAATGCTCAAGGTGTTTTAGAGAACTCTGTGCCCTCTAGCGGCCGCTGGGACGTAACCTGGGAACAGCTAGTAGTGAGAACACCGTGGAGGTGCACTGAAAGGTAAAAATTGAGCTAACCTGTAATCGGGTAGGCCCACTGATGGGCCTATCTCCCGAGTAGACCAAAATCAAAAAGACACAGGCTGGCCATCCTGCACTGCAGCAACATGTACCATCGCCAAGACTTGGAAGAAACCCAAATGTCCATCAACAGAACAATGCACCAAGAAGAAGGGGGCCCATGTGCACAATGGAACATGAGCCACGGAAGAGCATGCAACAGTGCCGCTGGCACCACCGTAGAAGGATCTAGAGATACCCACCCAAAAGGAAGTACGAAAGAAACCGAAATAGAAATATCCTATGACATCACTTATAGCTGTTACTTCAACATTGATACCCATGAAGTCATTTCCAAGAGAAGGCCGTGCATAGATGCAGAAAACCAACTATGCTTAACCAAGTGGAAAGGTGTAAGGAATGTATGAATTTGGATATGGGGGTTTACAGACATGTACTGATACATATGAAATATATAATCACAAAATACCTAAGGAATACCAGGAGAGGTCGACTCAACACTCTGTAATAACCTACACGGGAAAGGATCCAAAGATGAATAGATTGATACATACATATGATGAACCAGATGCAGTACACCTAGAACACACACCACATTTTTATCCAATTGGCTGTGATACTAGATAACAATTAAATTTTAAAAAACACACAAGAAGTAAGGAGATATAAGCTCTTGGGGGTTTGCCCTGACATACTGCACTCTCATTTGCAGCCTACTAACACAATTTCCAGGAAGCCTCTGTTGCAGGAAAACCCAGAGTTGGAAATGGAGAAATGCTGCCGCCTTGTGGCCGTTTCCCGCAAGAGCGGCTTCAAACGCATAGCTATGGGTCACTTAACATTCATAAGGACTCAGGCCTCTAAAAGACACCTGCCCTCAAAAAAAAAAAATGTCCTGAGCTCGGCCGTGGCCAAAAAAATTCAAAGCAGGCAAATGTGTCAAAGAGATAGTATGATAGAGGTAAGTTTTACTCACTCTTTATCAAAAAAAGGAAAATGGAGAAAAGCTCAACATCAGGAATCATCAGACTCCTCTAACCTACAAAAAGCTTTCAGCTCACCCAAGTTAACTACCGTCAGCCAAAAGACTACAAACAATAAATGCTGAAGGGGTTTTAGAGAACTCTGTTCCCTCTGTCTGTGGAGGACATGTCTAGTTGTAACAGCCAATAATGAGAACAGAAAGGAGCTGCGTTTTCAATTAAAAATTGAGCCACCCTTCCATCCAGAACACCCACAGCTGAGCCTCTCACCTGAGAAGACAGGCTGCAAGAGCTGCACTCCACGAGTTTTCACAGTAGCCAAGACACCGAAGCAACCCAAATGTCCATCAACAGATGAATGGATAAGAAGAGCTGGTCCGTGGACACAGTGGACTATTAGCCATGGAAAACAAGGAAACACTGCTCTTTGAGGCACCCGAGATGAGCCTAGAGATCATCACAGAACATGAGTTAAGTCGGAAAGCAAAAGGCATACCGTATGACATCACCTATAGGCGTTATCTAACAGCTGACACAAATGAACATATTTCCACAAAGAAAGACACTCACAGACTTAGAAAGCAAACTAAGCTTATGTAAAATGAAAGGTGGGGGGAATGGATAAATTAAGATTAGTGTCACCATATGTGTACAAATACGTATTAAATATATATATCAAACAGACCGACCATATAGCAAGGGAGGTCACCAGAACACTCTGCAATAATTTACATGGGAAGAGGATCTGTACAAGAATATATATATATATATATATATATATATATATATATATATATATATATATATATATAAAACGTACAAATGAACCAGATTCTGTACATATAGGACCAACAGTATTCTAATCATTACCCCGATTTAAACAAATTAAAAGAGCGAACAAGAAGTAATGTGACATACACTTCTGGGGTTTTTTCCTGGCACATTCCATTCTAATTGACAACCTGGGAACAGGACTTCCAGAACGCTCTGCTGCCCTAGTAACCAGATGTGGGAATGTAGCAATGCTGACGCCTTGTGGCCGTTTCCCACAGCAGCAGCTTTAAAGTCAGTGCTAATGGTCACTCAATATTCACACCCATTGCAGGCTTGTAAATGACACCTGCCCTCCAAAACAAAATCCTGGGGTCGAAAATCGACCAAAAAAGTCCAAAGAGGGCAACCTTCCAAGAAGACAATTTCGAGAGGTTTATTGTACTCACGGGTTTTTTTTTTCTGTTTTTGTTTAACAGAATAAAAAAAGGCGTGGGAAAATGCTGAACCTTAGGAATTATTAGACACGAAACTACACGTTAAAAAAACCTATCATGTCACACGACTCAGCATGGCCAGCAGCAAAACTTCTGCAAACAAGAAATGCTGACGGGGTGGTGAAGAAATGCGTACCCTCGGTTCTAAGTGGGACGTGGTAAGAGCCCCTAAGGAAAACACAGTGGAGTTGCCTGGAAAGGGTCAACATTGAGCGACCGTTCAATCAAGCATAGCCACTGCTGGGTCTATCACCTGAGAGGATGAGAATCAAAAAGACACGGGCTGGCAATCCTGCAATCCAGCAATGTTTACCATAGCCAACACTTGGAAGCAATGAAAATGCCCAGCCACAGAGGAATGCAGAAAGGAGCAGTGGTCCATGGACACAATGGAAGAGTACTCCAGTGAAAAGTAGAAATTCCATTTTAAAAACAGATATAAGTAAGGAGACATCAGCTTTGGGGGGTTTCTCCAGACACATCCCACCGTCATTGATAACCAAGGAACACCACTGGCAGGAAGGCCTGTTTCACTAGTTACCAGAGTGGGAAACGCAGAAATGCTGCAGCCCTGTGGCCGTTACCTGCAACGGCAGCTTGAAAACCCGTGCTAATGGTCACTTCGTGTGCACAAGTCCTGGAGGGCTGTCAATGAAACCTGCCCTCAAAATGTCTTGAGGGAGGTAGTGGCCAAAATATTTCAAAAGGCGGCACATAGTTCAAGAAAAGAATGTGATGAGGTAAGCTACACACACAGTTTGAAGAAAAAAAGGGCATCCCTGAAAGCTCAATTTCAAGGCTTTATGAGACGCATGCAAATCCAACCACAGAGGTATCGGCTCACACCAGTCAGAAGAACCATCAGCAACAAGACTACCAACAATTCATGCTGAAGGGGTTGTGGAGAAGTGCATACCCTCTAGGTTAAGTGGGACTTTGCCGCCAGCCGCGGCGGGTCCTCAAAGTGTAGCAACAACCGACGAGAGGGGGTAGGGAACTGAACGCACCAACGTATGGGATCAGAAGGGCACAAGCAACTGACGCTTGCAAGGCAAGTTTAATAACAAAGCCTAGCCGTATATATACCCCTAAAGCAGGGAATTTGCTTCGTCACGCCTTATCGGCATCAGCTGGTTGGTTGGCTTCTCGGCTTAGTCACACCTTATCAGCATCAGCTGGTTGGTTGGCTGCTCGGCTTCTCCCTCAAAGGCACCAATTTCCCCTCCAGGGTTGCTTTTCCTAGCTTTAGGGAACAACCAGGGACTCCCAGTAACTGAGCAGGTCCCTGGAGCGATTTGGCCAAAGACCATCTCCTTTTGTATGTTCATACCATAAAGTCCAGGATGCATACCAAGGAGAGTACAGTCGGGCCCTGAGGCTTAGGAGGGTCTTAGTGGCGCCTTCCTCAGAGGGCAATGCTCGCCACAGGACTTCACCTGGTAAGAGGCACTAATGGGAACAGAATGGAGGTGCCTTTACAAGGTAAACACTGAGTTACGATATGATCCAGCAGGCCCACTCCTGGGCCTATAACCTAAGAAAGAAGACAGAAGTGGAAAGACACAGGCAGGCAAATCTGCATTGCAGGAGTATTACAATAGCCAGGACATGGAAGCAAGCAGAAAGCCCATCAACAGATGAGTGGACAAAGAAGAACAGGGACCTGAGCAGATGGAATATTAGCCAAGGAACAAAAGGAAACAATGCCATCAACAGCACCATCGGTGAGGCTAGAGTTCATCACGCACCTTGCAGTAAGTCACAGAGCGAAAGATACATAGCCTACGATATCACTTATAGGTGTTCCCTGAAAATTGATATCACTGAAGATATTTCCACAGAGAAAGGCAATCACAGATGCAATAAACAGATTTATGGTTCACCCATGGACAGGTGTGAGAATTGTGTACATTAGGAAATTGGGTTTAAGAGAGAGATACAAACACACGTGAAATACAAAATCACCAAAGGCCTACGGAATACCAAGAGAAGAGTACTCAACATTGTGTCATAAGCTACATGGGAAAAGGATCCAAAGAAGACTAGATACGTGTTTATGTGTAAAAGAGCCACATCTTTCACACCTACAACAAGCAAAACATTGTAATCAAACTTGCTGTGAGAAACAATAAACATTGAATTAAAACACGAACAAGTCAGTCGTGAGGCACAAACATAAGGGGCTTTTTCCTGGCACAGTCCATTCTAATTGACAACCGAGAATACGACTTCCACGGAGGCTCTGTTGCCCGAGTAACCAGGTTTGGTAAAGGAGACCTGCTGCCGCCTTGTGGCCGTTTCTCAAAACAGCAGCTTTAAACCCAGTGCTAATGGTCACTTGATATTCAAAATCATTGCAGGCCTATAAATGACACCTGCCCTCAAAAACGATTCTTGGGTCGTCAATCGAGGAAAAAAACTCAAAAGACGTGCACACTTCAAAACGACAATTTCAAGAGGCATATTTTGCGCACATTTTGTCTTCTCTTTCTTTCTTTCTCTTGTGATAAATAAAAGGGCATGGAAAAATGCTCAACATCAGGAATTAATAAAGCCATGCAAATCCAGTCGACAGAAACGTTCACCCACCGTCGTCAGAATGATCATCAGCCACAGAGTCTACAAAGAATAAATGCTCAAGGTGTTTTAGAGAACTCTGTGCCCTCTAGCGGCCGCTGGGACGTAACCTGGGAACAGCTAGTAGTGAGAACACCGTGGAGGTGCACTGAAAGGTAAAAATTGAGCTAACCTGTAATCGGGTAGGCCCACTGATGGGCCTATCTCCCGAGTAGACCAAAATCAAAAAGACACAGGCTGGCCATCCTGCACTGCAGCAACATGTACCATCGCCAAGACTTGGAAGAAACCCAAATGTCCATCAACAGAACAATGCACCAAGAAGAAGGGGGCCCATGTGCACAATGGAACATGAGCCACGGAAGAGCATGCAACAGTGCCGCTGGCACCACCGTAGAAGGATCTAGAGATACCCACCCAAAAGGAAGTACGAAAGAAACCGAAATAGAAATATCCTATGACATCACTTATAGCTGTTACTTCAACATTGATACCCATGAAGTCATTTCCAAGAGAAGGCCGTGCATAGATGCAGAAAACCAACTATGCTTAACCAAGTGGAAAGGTGTAAGGAATGTATGAATTTGGATATGGGGGTTTACAGACATGTACTGATACATATGAAATATATAATCACAAAATACCTAAGGAATACCAGGAGAGGTCGACTCAACACTCTGTAATAACCTACACGGGAAAGGATCCAAAGATGAATAGATTGATACATACATATGATGAACCAGATGCAGTACACCTAGAACACACACCACATTTTTATCCAATTGGCTGTGATACTAGATAACAATTAAATTTTAAAAAACACACAAGAAGTAAGGAGATATAAGCTCTTGGGGGTTTGCCCTGACATACTGCACTCTCATTTGCAGCCTACGAACACAATTTCCAGGAAGCCTCTGTTGCAGGAAAACCCAGAGTTGGAAATGGAGAAATGCTGCCGCCTTGTGGCCGTTTCCCGCAAGAGCGGCTTCAAACGCATAGCTATGGGTCACTTAACATTCATAAGGACTCAGGCCTCTAAAAGACACCTGCCCTCAAAAAAAAAAAATGTCCTGAGCTCGGCCGTGGCCAAAAAAATTCAAAGCAGGCAAATGTGTCAAAGAGATAGTATGATAGAGGTAAGTTTTACTCACTCTTTATCAAAAAAAGGAAAATGGAGAAAAGCTCAACATCAGGAATCATCAGACTCCTCTAACCTACAAAAAGCTTTCAGCTCACCCAAGTTAACTACCGTCAGCCAAAAGACTACAAACAATAAATGCTGAAGGGGTTTTAGAGAACTCTGTTCCCTCTGTCTGTGGAGGACATGTCTAGTTGTAACAGCCAATAATGAGAACAGAAAGGAGCTGCGTTTTCAATTAAAAATTGAGCCACCCTTCCATCCAGAACACCCACAGCTGAGCCTCTCACCTGAGAAGACAGGCTGCAAGAGCTGCACTCCACGAGTTTTCACAGTAGCCAAGACACCGAAGCAACCCAAATGTCCATCAACAGATGAATGGATAAGAAGAGCTGGTCCGTGGACACAGTGGACTATTAGCCATGGAAAACAAGGAAACACTGCTCTTTGAGGCACCCGAGATGAGCCTAGAGATCATCACAGAACATGAGTTAAGTCGGAAAGCAAAAGGCATACCGTATGACATCACCTATAGGCGTTATCTAACAGCTGACACAAATGAACATATTTCCACAAAGAAAGACACTCACAGACTTAGAAAGCAAACTAAGCTTATGTAAAATGAAAGGTGGGGGGAATGGATAAATTAAGATTAGTGTCACCATATGTGTACAAATACGTATTAAATATATATATCAAACAGACCGACCATATAGCAAGGGAGGTCACCAGAACACTCTGCAATAATTTACATGGGAAGAGGATCTGTACAAGAATATATATATATATATATATATATATATATAAAACGTACAAATGAACCAGATTCTGTACATATAGGACCAACAGTATTCTAATCATTACCCCGATTTAAACAAATTAAAAGAGCGAACAAGAAGTAATGTGACATACACTTCTGGGGTTTTTTCCTGGCACATTCCATTCTAATTGACAACCTGGGAACAGGACTTCCAGAACGCTCTGCTGCCCTAGTAACCAGATGTGGGAATGTAGCAATGCTGACGCCTTGTGGCCGTTTCCCACAGCAGCAGCTTTAAAGTCAGTGCTAATGGTCACTCAATATTCACACCCATTGCAGGCTTGTAAATGACACCTGCCCTCCAAAACAAAATCCTGGGGTCGAAAATCGACCAAAAAAGTCCAAAGAGGGCAACCTTCCAAGAAGACAATTTCGAGAGGTTTATTGTACTCACGGGTTTTTTTTTTCTGTTTTTGTTTAACAGAATAAAAAAAGGCGTGGGAAAATGCTGAACCTTAGGAATTATTAGACACGAAACTACACGTTAAAAAAACCTATCATGTCACACGACTCAGCATGGCCAGCAGCGAAACTTCTGCAAACAAGAAATGCTGACGGGGTGGTGAAGAAATGCGTACCCTCGGTTCTAAGTGGGACGTGGTAAGAGCCCCTAAGGAAAACACAGTGGAGTTGCCTGGAAAGGGTCAACATTGAGCGACCGTTCAATCAAGCATAGCCACTGCTGGGTCTATCACCTGAGAGGATGAGAATCAAAAAGACACGGGCTGGCAATCCTGCAATCCAGCAATGTTTACCATAGCCAACACTTGGAAGCAATGAAAATGCCCAGCCACAGAGGAATGCAGAAAGGAGCAGTGGTCCATGGACACAATGGAAGAGTACTCCAGTGAAAAGTAGAAATTCCATTTTAAAAACAGATATAAGTAAGGAGACATCAGCTTTGGGGGGTTTCTCCAGACACATCCCACCGTCATTGATAACCGAGGAACACCACTGGCAGGAAGGCCTGTTTCACTAGTTACCAGAGTGGGAAACGCAGAAATGCTGCAGCCCTGTGGCCGTTACCTGCAACGGCAGCTTGAAAACCCGTGCTAATGGTCACTTCGTGTGCACAAGTCCTGGAGGGCTGTCAATGAAACCTGCCCTCAAAATGTCTTGAGGGAGGTAGTGGCCAAAATATTTCAAAAGGCGGCACATAGTTCAAGAAAAGAATGTGATGAGGTAAGCTACACACACAGTTTGAAGAAAAAAAGGGCATCCCTGAAAGCTCAATTTCAAGGCTTTATGAGACGCATGCAAATCCAACCACAGAGGTATCGGCTCACACCAGTCAGAAGAACCATCAGCAACAAGACTACCAACAATTCATGCTGAAGGGGTTGTGGAGAAGTGCATACCCTCTAGGTTAAGTGGGACTTTGCCGCCAGCCGCGGCGGGTCCTCAAAGTGTAGCAACAACCGACGAGAGGGGGTAGGGAACTGAACGCACCAACGTATGGGATCAGAAGGGCACAAGCAACTGACGCTTGCAAGGCAAGTTTAATAACAAAGCCTAGCCGTATATATACCCCTAAAGCAGGGAATTTGCTTCGTCACGCCTTATCGGCATCAGCTGGTTGGTTGGCTTCTCGGCTTAGTCACACCTTATCAGCATCAGCTGGTTGGTTGGCTGCTCGGCTTCTCCCTCAAAGGCACCAATTTCCCCTCCAGGGTTGCTTTTCCTAGCTTTAGGGAACAACCAGGGACTCCCAGTAACTGAGCAGGTCCCTGGAGCGATTTGGCCAAAGACCATCTCCTTTTGTATGTTCATACCATAAAGTCCAGGATGCATACCAAGGAGAGTACAGTCGGGCCCTGAGGCTTAGGAGGGTCTTAGTGGCGCCTTCCTCAGAGGGCAATGCTCGCCACAGGACTTCACCTGGTAAGAGGCACTAATGGGAACAGAATGGAGGTGCCTTTACAAGGTAAACACTGAGTTACGATATGATCCAGCAGGCCCACTCCTGGGCCTATAACCTAAGAAAGAAGACAGAAGTGGAAAGACACAGGCAGGCAAATCTGCATTGCAGGAGTATTACAATAGCCAGGACATGGAAGCAAGCAGAAAGCCCATCAACAGATGAGTGGACAAAGAAGAACAGGGACCTGAGCAGATGGAATATTAGCCAAGGAACAAAAGGAAACAATGCCATCAACAGCACCATCGGTGAGGCTAGAGTTCATCACGCACCTTGCAGTAAGTCACAGAGCGAAAGATACATAGCCTACGATATCACTTATAGGTGTTCCCTGAAAATTGATATCACTGAAGATATTTCCACAGAGAAAGGCAATCACAGATGCAATAAACAGATTTATGGTTCACCCATGGACAGGTGTGAGAATTGTGTACATTAGGAAATTGGGTTTAAGAGAGAGATACAAACACACGTGAAATACAAAATCACCAAAGGCCTACGGAATACCAAGAGAAGAGTACTCAACATTGTGTCATAAGCTACATGGGAAAAGGATCCAAAGAAGACTAGATACGTGTTTATGTGTAAAAGAGCCACATCTTTCACACCTACAACAAGCAAAACATTGTAATCAAACTTGCTGTGAGAAACAATAAACATTGAATTAAAACACGAACAAGTCAGTCGTGAGGCACAAACATAAGGGGCTTTTTCCTGGCACAGTCCATTCTAATTGACAACCGAGAATACGACTTCCACGGAGGCTCTGTTGCCCGAGTAACCAGGTTTGGTAAAGGAGACCTGCTGCCGCCTTGTGGCCGTTTCTCAAAACAGCAGCTTTAAACCCAGTGCTAATGGTCACTTGATATTCAAAATCATTGCAGGCCTATAAATGACACCTGCCCTCAAAAACGATTCTTGGGTCGTCAATCGAGGAAAAAAACTCAAAAGACGTGCACACTTCAAAACGACAATTTCAAGAGGCATATTTTGCGCACATTTTGTCTTCTCTTTCTTTCTTTCTCTTGTGATAAATAAAAGGGCATGGAAAAATGCTCAACATCAGGAATTAATAAAGCCATGCAAATCCAGTCGACAGAAACGTTCACCCACCGTCGTCAGAATGATCATCAGCCACAGAGTCTACAAAGAATAAATGCTCAAGGTGTTTTAGAGAACTCTGTGCCCTCTAGCGGCCGCTGGGACGTAACCTGGGAACAGCTAGTAGTGAGAACACCGTGGAGGTGCACTGAAAGGTAAAAATTGAGCTAACCTGTAATCGGGTAGGCCCACTGATGGGCCTATCTCCCGAGTAGACCAAAATCAAAAAGACACAGGCTGGCCATCCTGCACTGCAGCAACATGTACCATCGCCAAGACTTGGAAGAAACCCAAATGTCCATCAACAGAACAATGCACCAAGAAGAAGGGGGCCCATGTGCACAATGGAACATGAGCCACGGAAGAGCATGCAACAGTGCCGCTGGCACCACCGTAGAAGGATCTAGAGATACCCACCCAAAAGGAAGTACGAAAGAAACCGAAATAGAAATATCCTATGACATCACTTATAGCTGTTACTTCAACATTGATACCCATGAAGTCATTTCCAAGAGAAGGCCGTGCATAGATGCAGAAAACCAACTATGCTTAACCAAGTGGAAAGGTGTAAGGAATGTATGAATTTGGATATGGGGGTTTACAGACATGTACTGATACATATGAAATATATAATCACAAAATACCTAAGGAATACCAGGAGAGGTCGACTCAACACTCTGTAATAACCTACACGGGAAAGGATCCAAAGATGAATAGATTGATACATACATATGATGAACCAGATGCAGTACACCTAGAACACACACCACATTTTTATCCAATTGGCTGTGATACTAGATAACAATTAAATTTTAAAAAACACACAAGAAGTAAGGAGATATAAGCTCTTGGGGGTTTGCCCTGACATACTGCACTCTCATTTGCAGCCTACGAACACAATTTCCAGGAAGCCTCTGTTGCAGGAAAACCCAGAGTTGGAAATGGAGAAATGCTGCCGCCTTGTGGCCGTTTCCCGCAAGAGCGGCTTCAAACGCATAGCTATGGGTCACTTAACATTCATAAGGACTCAGGCCTCTAAAAGACACCTGCCCTCAAAAAAAAAAAATGTCCTGAGCTCGGCCGTGGCCAAAAAAATTCAAAGCAGGCAAATGTGTCAAAGAGATAGTATGATAGAGGTAAGTTTTACTCACTCTTTATCAAAAAAAGGAAAATGGAGAAAAGCTCAACATCAGGAATCATCAGACTCCTCTAACCTACAAAAAGCTTTCAGCTCACCCAAGTTAACTACCGTCAGCCAAAAGACTACAAACAATAAATGCTGAAGGGGTTTTAGAGAACTCTGTTCCCTCTGTCTGTGGAGGACATGTCTAGTTGTAACAGCCAATAATGAGAACAGAAAGGAGCTGCGTTTTCAATTAAAAATTGAGCCACCCTTCCATCCAGAACACCCACAGCTGAGCCTCTCACCTGAGAAGACAGGCTGCAAGAGCTGCACTCCACGAGTTTTCACAGTAGCCAAGACACCGAAGCAACCCAAATGTCCATCAACAGATGAATGGATAAGAAGAGCTGGTCCGTGGACACAGTGGACTATTAGCCATGGAAAACAAGGAAACACTGCTCTTTGAGGCACCCGAGATGAGCCTAGAGATCATCACAGAACATGAGTTAAGTCGGAAAGCAAAAGGCATACCGTATGACATCACCTATAGGCGTTATCTAACAGCTGACACAAATGAACATATTTCCACAAAGAAAGACACTCACAGACTTAGAAAGCAAACTAAGCTTATGTAAAATGAAAGGTGGGGGGAATGGATAAATTAAGATTAGTGTCACCATATGTGTACAAATACGTATTAAATATATATATCAAACAGACCGACCATATAGCAAGGGAGGTCACCAGAACACTCTGCAATAATTTACATGGGAAGAGGATCTGTACAAGAATATATATATATATATATATATATATATATATATATAAAACGTACAAATGAACCAGATTCTGTACATATAGGACCAACAGTATTCTAATCATTACCCCGATTTAAACAAATTAAAAGAGCGAACAAGAAGTAATGTGACATACACTTCTGGGGTTTTTTCCTGGCACATTCCATTCTAATTGACAACCTGGGAACAGGACTTCCAGAACGCTCTGCTGCCCTAGTAACCAGATGTGGGAATGTAGCAATGCTGACGCCTTGTGGCCGTTTCCCACAGCAGCAGCTTTAAAGTCAGTGCTAATGGTCACTCAATATTCACACCCATTGCAGGCTTGTAAATGACACCTGCCCTCCAAAACAAAATCCTGGGGTCGAAAATCGACCAAAAAAGTCCAAAGAGGGCAACCTTCCAAGAAGACAATTTCGAGAGGTTTATTGTACTCACGGGTTTTTTTTTTCTGTTTTTGTTTAACAGAATAAAAAAAGGCGTGGGAAAATGCTGAACCTTAGGAATTATTAGACACGAAACTACACGTTAAAAAAACCTATCATGTCACACGACTCAGCATGGCCAGCAGCGAAACTTCTGCAAACAAGAAATGCTGACGGGGTGGTGAAGAAATGCGTACCCTCGGTTCTAAGTGGGACGTGGTAAGAGCCCCTAAGGAAAACACAGTGGAGTTGCCTGGAAAGGGTCAACATTGAGCGACCGTTCAATCAAGCATAGCCACTGCTGGGTCTATCACCTGAGAGGATGAGAATCAAAAAGACACGGGCTGGCAATCCTGCAATCCAGCAATGTTTACCATAGCCAACACTTGGAAGCAATGAAAATGCCCAGCCACAGAGGAATGCAGAAAGGAGCAGTGGTCCATGGACACAATGGAAGAGTACTCCAGTGAAAAGTAGAAATTCCATTTTAAAAACAGATATAAGTAAGGAGACATCAGCTTTGGGGGGTTTCTCCAGACACATCCCACCGTCATTGATAACCGAGGAACACCACTGGCAGGAAGGCCTGTTTCACTAGTTACCAGAGTGGGAAACGCAGAAATGCTGCAGCCCTGTGGCCGTTACCTGCAACGGCAGCTTGAAAACCCGTGCTAATGGTCACTTCGTGTGCACAAGTCCTGGAGGGCTGTCAATGAAACCTGCCCTCAAAATGTCTTGAGGGAGGTAGTGGCCAAAATATTTCAAAAGGCGGCACATAGTTCAAGAAAAGAATGTGATGAGGTAAGCTACACACACAGTTTGAAGAAAAAAAGGGCATCCCTGAAAGCTCAATTTCAAGGCTTTATGAGACGCATGCAAATCCAACCACAGAGGTATCGGCTCACACCAGTCAGAAGAACCATCAGCAACAAGACTACCAACAATTCATGCTGAAGGGGTTGTGGAGAAGTGCATACCCTCTAGGTTAAGTGGGACTTTGCCGCCAGCCGCGGCGGGTCCTCAAAGTGTAGCAACAACCGACGAGAGGGGGTAGGGAACTGAACGCACCAACGTATGGGATCAGAAGGGCACGAGCAACTGACGCTTGCAAGGCAAGTTTAATAACAAAGCCTAGCCGTATATATACCCCTAAAGCAGGGAATTTGCTTCGTCACGCCTTATCGGCATCAGCTGGTTGGTTGGCTTCTCGGCTTAGTCACACCTTATCAGCATCAGCTGGTTGGTTGGCTGCTCGGCTTCTCCCTCAAAGGCACCAATTTCCCCTCCAGGGTTGCTTTTCCTAGCTTTAGGGAACAACCAGGGACTCCCAGTAACTGAGCAGGTCCCTGGAGCGATTTGGCCAAAGGCCATCTCCTTTTGTATGTTCATACCATAAAGTCCAGGATGCATACCAAGGAGAGTACAGTCGGGCCCTGAGGCTTAGGAGGGTCTTAGTGGCGCCTTCCTCAGAGGGCAATGCTCGCCACAGGACTTCACCTGGTAAGAGGCACTAATGGGAACAGAATGGAGGTGCCTTTACAAGGTAAACACTGAGTTACGATATGATCCAGCAGGCCCACTCCTGGGCCTATAACCTAAGAAAGAAGACAGAAGTGGAAAGACACAGGCAGGCAAATCTGCATTGCAGGAGTATTACAATAGCCAGGACATGGAAGCAAGCAGAAAGCCCATCAACAGATGAGTGGACAAAGAAGGACAGGGACCTGAGCAGATGGAATATTAGCCAAGGAACAAAAGGAAACAATGCCATCAACAGCACCATCGGTGAGGCTAGAGTTCATCACGCACCTTGCAGTAAGTCACAGAGCGAAAGATACATAGCCTACGATATCACTTATAGGTGTTCCCTGAAAATTGATATCACTGAAGATATTTCCACAGAGAAAGGCAATCACAGATGCAATAAACAGATTTATGGTTCACCCATGGACAGGTGTGAGAATTGTGTACATTAGGAAATTGGGTTTAAGAGAGAGATACAAACACACGTGAAATACAAAATCACCAAAGGCCTACGGAATACCAAGAGAAGAGTACTCAACATTGTGTCATAAGCTACATGGGAAAAGGATCCAAAGAAGACTAGATACATGTTTATGTGTAAAAGAGCCACATCTTTCACACCTACAACAAGCAAAACATTGTAATCAAACTTGCTGTGAGAAACAATAAACGTTGAATTAAAAAAAGAACAAGTCAGTCGTGAGGCACAAACATAAGGGGCTTTTTCCTGGCACAGTCCATTCTAATTGACAACCGAGAATACGACTTCCACGGAGGCTCTGTTGCCCGAGTAACCAGGTTTGGTAAAGGAGACCTGCTGCCGCCTTGTGGCCGTTTCTCAAAACAGCAGCTTTAAACCCAGTGCTAATGGTCACTTGATATTCAAAATCATTGCAGGCCTATAAATGACACCTGCCCTCAAAAACGATTCTTGGGTCGTCAATCGAGGAAAAAAACTCAAAAGATGTGCACACTTCAAAACGACAATTTCAAGAGGCATATTTTGCGCACATTTTGTCTTCTCTTTCTTTCTTTCTCTTGTGATAAATAAAAGGGCATGGAAAAATGCTCAACATCAGGAATTAATAAAGCCATGCAAATCCAGTCGACAGAAACGTTCACCCACCGTCGTCAGAATGATCATCAGCCACAGAGTCTACAAAGAATAAATGCTCAAGGTGTTTTAGAGAACTCTGTGCCCTCTAGCTGCCGCTGGGACGTAACCTGGGAACAGCTAGTAGTGAGGACACCGTGGAGGTGCGTTGAAAGGTAAAAATTGAGCTAACCTGTAATCGGGTAGGCCCACTGATGGGCCTATCTCCCGAGTAGACCAAAATCAAAAAGACACAGGCTGGCCATCCTGCACTGCAGCAACATGTACCATCGCCAAGACTTGGAAGAAACCCAAATGTCCATCAACAGAACAATGCACCAAGAAGAAGGGGGCCCATGCGCACAATGGAACATGAGCCACGGAAGAGCATGCAACAGTGCCGCTGGCACCACCGTAGAAGGATCTAGAGATACCCACCCAAAAGGAAGTACGAAAGAAACCGAAATAGAAATATCCTATGACATCACTTATAGCTGTTACTTCAACATTGATACCCATGAAGTCATTTCCAAGAGAAGGCCGTGCATAGATGCAGAAAACCAACTATGCTTAACCAAGTGGAAAGGTGTAAGGAATGTATGAATTTGGATATGGGGGTTTACAGACATGTACTGATACATATGAAATATATAATCACAAAATACCTAAGGAATACCAGGAGAGGTCGACTCAACACTCTGTAATAACCTACACGGGAAAGGATCCAAAGATGAATAGATTGATACATACATATGATGAACCAGATGCTGTACACCTAGAACACACACCACATTTTTATCCAATTGGCTGTGATACTAGATAACAATTAAATTTTAAAAAACACACAAGAAGTAAGGAGATATAAGCTCTTGGGGGTTTGCCCTGACACACTGCACTCTCATTTGCAGCCTACGAACACAATTTCCAGGAAGCCTCTGTTGCAGGAAAACCCAGAGTTGGAAATGGAGAAATGCTGCCGCCTTGTGGCCGTTTCCCGCAAGAGCGGCTTCAAACGCATAGCTATGGGTCACTTAACATTCATAAGGACTCAGGCCTCTAAAAGACACCTGCCCTCAAAAAAAAAAAATGTCCTGAGCTCGGCCGTGGCCAAAAAAATTCAAAGCAGGCAAATGTGTCAAAGAGATAGTATGATAGAGGTAAGTTTTACTCACTCTTTATCAAAAAAAGGAAAATGGAGAAAAGCTCAACATCAGGAATCATCAGACTCCTCTAACCTACAAAAAGCTTTCAGCTCACCCAAGTTAACTACCGTCAGCCAAAAGACTACAAACAATAAATGCTGAAGGGGTTTTAGAGAACTCTGTTCCCTCTGTCTGTGGAGGACATGTCTAGTTGTAACAGCCAATAATGAGAACAGAAAGGAGCTGCGTTTTCAATTAAAAATTGAGCCACCCTTCCATCCAGAACACCCACAGCCGAGCCTCTCACCTGAGAAGACAGGCTGCAAGAGCTGCACTCCACGAGTTTTCACAGTAGCCAAGACACCGAAGCAACCCAAATGTCCATCAACAGATGAATGGATAAGAAGAGCTGGTCCGTGGACACAGTGGACTATTAGCCATGGAAAACAAGGAAACACTGCTCTTTGAGGCACCCGAGATGAGCCTAGAGATCATCACAGAACATGAGTTAAGTCGGAAAGCAAAAGGCATACCGTATGACATCACCTATAGGCGTTATCTAACAGCTGACACAAATGAACATATTTCCACAAAGAAAGACACTCACAGACTTAGAAAGCAAACTAAGCTTATGTAAAATGAAAGGTGGGGGGAATGGATAAATTAAGATTAGTGTCACCATATGTGTACAAATACGTATTAAATATATATATCAAACAGACCGACCATATAGCAAGGGAGGTCACCAGAACACTCTGCAATAATTTACATGGGAAGAGGATCTGTACAAGAATATATATATATATATATAAAACGTACAAATGAACCAGATTCTGTACATATAGGACCAACAGTATTCTAATCATTACCCCGATTTAAACAAATTAAAAGAGCGAACAAGAAGTAATGTGACATACACTTCTGGGGTTTTTTCCTGGCACATTCCATTCTAATTGACAACCTGGGAACAGGACTTCCAGAACGCTCTGCTGCCCTAGTAACCAGATGTGGGAATGTAGCAATGCTGACGCCTTGTGGCCGTTTCCCACAGCAGCAGCTTTAAAGTCAGTGCTAATGGTCACTCAATATTCACACCCATTGCAGGCTTGTAAATGACACCTGCCCTCCAAAACAAAATCCTGGGGTCGAAAATCGACCAAAAAAGTCCAAAGAGGGCAACCTTCCAAGAAGACAATTTCGAGAGGTTTATTGTACTCACGGGTTTTTTTTTTCTGTTTTTGTTTAACAGAATAAAAAAAGGCGTGGGAAAATGCTGAACCTTAGGAATTATTAGACACGAAACTACACGTTAAAAAAACCTATCATGTCACACGACTCAGCATGGCCAGCAGCAAAACTTCTGCAAACAAGAAATGCTGACGGGGTGGTGAAGAAATGCGTACCCTCGGTTCTAAGTGGGACGTGGTAAGAGCCCCTAAGGAAAACACAGTGGAGTTGCCTGGAAAGGGTCAACATTGAGCGACCGTTCAATCAAGCATAGCCACTGCTGGGTCTATCACCTGAGAGGATGAGAATCAAAAAGACACGGGCTGGCAATCCTGCAATCCAGCAATGTTTACCATAGCCAACACTTGGAAGCAATGAAAATGCCCAGCCACAGAGGAATGCAGAAAGGAGCAGTGGTCCATGGACACAATGGAAGAGTACTCCAGTGAAAAGTAGAAATTCCATTTTAAAAACAGATATAAGTAAGGAGACATCAGCTTTGGGGGGTTTCTCCAGACACATCCCACCGTCATTGATAACCGAGGAACACCACTGGCAGGAAGGCCTGTTTCACTAGTTACCAGAGTGGGAAACGCAGAAATGCTGCAGCCCTGTGGCCGTTACCTGCAACGGCAGCTTGAAAACCCGTGCTAATGGTCACTTCGTGTGCACAAGTCCTGGAGGGCTGTCAATGAAACCTGCCCTCAAAATGTCTTGAGGGAGGTAGTGGCCAAAATATTTCAAAAGGCGGCACATAGTTCAAGAAAAGAATGTGATGAGGTAAGCTACACACACAGTTTGAAGAAAAAAAGGGCATCCCTGAAAGCTCAATTTCAAGGCTTTATGAGACGCATGCAAATCCAACCACAGAGGTATCGGCTCACACCAGTCAGAAGAACCATCAGCAACAAGACTACCAACAATTCATGCTGAAGGGGTTGTGGAGAAGTGCATACCCTCTAGGTTAAGTGGGACTTTGCCGCCAGCCGCGGCGGGTCCTCAAAGTGTAGCAACAACCGACGAGAGGGGGTAGGGAACTGAACGCACCAACGTATGGGATCAGAAGGGCACGAGCAACTGACGCTTGCAAGGCAAGTTTAATAACAAAGCCTAGCCGTATATATACCCCTAAAGCAGGGAATTTGCTTCGTCACGCCTTATCGGCATCAGCTGGTTGGTTGGCTTCTCGGCTTAGTCACACCTTATCAGCATCAGCTGGTTGGTTGGCTGCTCGGCTTCTCCCTCAAAGGCACCAATTTCCCCTCCAGGGTTGCTTTTCCTAGCTTTAGGGAACAACCAGGGACTCCCAGTAACTGAGCAGGTCCCTGGAGCGATTTGGCCAAAGGCCATCTCCTTTTGTATGTTCATACCATAAAGTCCAGGATGCATACCAAGGAGAGTACAGTCGGGCCCTGAGGCTTAGGAGGGTCTTAGTGGCGCCTTCCTCAGAGGGCAATGCTCGCCACAGGACTTCACCTGGTAAGAGGCACTAATGGGAACAGAATGGAGGTGCCTTTACAAGGTAAACACTGAGTTACGATATGATCCAGCAGGCCCACTCCTGGGCCTATAACCTAAGAAAGAAGACAGAAGTGGAAAGACACAGGCAGGCAAATCTGCATTGCAGGAGTATTACAATAGCCAGGACATGGAAGCAAGCAGAAAGCCCATCAACAGATGAGTGGACAAAGAAGGACAGGGACCTGAGCAGATGGAATATTAGCCAAGGAACAAAAGGAAACAATGCCATCAACAGCACCATCGGTGAGGCTAGAGTTCATCACGCACCTTGCAGTAAGTCACAGAGCGAAAGATACATAGCCTACGATATCACTTATAGGTGTTCCCTGAAAATTGATATCACTGAAGATATTTCCACAGAGAAAGGCAATCACAGATGCAATAAACAGATTTATGGTTCACCCATGGACAGGTGTGAGAATTGTGTACATTAGGAAATTGGGTTTAAGAGAGAGATACAAACACACGTGAAATACAAAATCACCAAAGGCCTACGGAATACCAAGAGAAGAGTACTCAACATTGTGTCATAAGCTACATGGGAAAAGGATCCAAAGAAGACTAGATACATGTTTATGTGTAAAAGAGCCACATCTTTCACACCTACAACAAGCAAAACATTGTAATCAAACTTGCTGTGAGAAACAATAAACGTTGAATTAAAAAAAGAACAAGTCAGTCGTGAGGCACAAACATAAGGGGCTTTTTCCTGGCACAGTCCATTCTAATTGACAACCTAGAATACGACTTCCACGGAGGCTCTGTTGCCCGAGTAACCAGGTTTGGTAAAGGAGACCTGCTGCCGCCTTGTGGCCGTTTCTCAAAACAGCAGCTTTAAACCCAGTGCTAATGGTCACTTGATATTCAAAATCATTGCAGGCCTATAAATGACACCTGCCCTCAAAAACGATTCTTGGGTCGTCAATCGAGGAAAAAAACTCAAAAGATGTGCACACTTCAAAACGACAATTTCAAGAGGCATATTTTGCGCACATTTTGTCTTCTCTTTCTTTCTTTCTCTTGTGATAAATAAAAGGGCATGGAAAAATGCTCAACATCAGGAATTAATAAAGCCATGCAAATCCAGTCGACAGAAACGTTCACCCACCGTCGTCAGAATGATCATCAGCCACAGAGTCTACAAAGAATAAATGCTCAAGGTGTTTTAGAGAACTCTGTGCCCTCTAGCTGCCGCTGGGACGTAACCTGGGAACAGCTAGTAGTGAGGACACCGTGGAGGTGCGTTGAAAGGTAAAAATTGAGCTAACCTGTAATCGGGTAGGCCCACTGATGGGCCTATCTCCCGAGTAGACCAAAATCAAAAAGACACAGGCTGGCCATCCTGCACTGCAGCAACATGTACCATCGCCAAGACTTGGAAGAAACCCAAATGTCCATCAACAGAACAATGCACCAAGAAGAAGGGGGCCCATGCGCACAATGGAACATGAGCCACGGAAGAGCATGCAACAGTGCCGCTGGCACCACCGTAGAAGGATCTAGAGATACCCACCCAAAAGGAAGTACGAAAGAAACCGAAATAGAAATATCCTATGACATCACTTATAGCTGTTACTTCAACATTGATACCCATGAAGTCATTTCCAAGAGAAGGCCGTGCATAGATGCAGAAAACCAACTATGCTTAACCAAGTGGAAAGGTGTAAGGAATGTATGAATTTGGATATGGGGGTTTACAGACATGTACTGATACATATGAAATATATAATCACAAAATACCTAAGGAATACCAGGAGAGGTCGACTCAACACTCTGTAATAACCTACACGGGAAAGGATCCAAAGATGAATAGATTGATACATACATATGATGAACCAGATGCTGTACACCTAGAACACACACCACATTTTTATCCAATTGGCTGTGATACTAGATAACAATTAAATTTTAAAAAACACACAAGAAGTAAGGAGATATAAGCTCTTGGGGGTTTGCCCTGACACACTGCACTCTCATTTGCAGCCTACGAACACAATTTCCAGGAAGCCTCTGTTGCAGGAAAACCCAGAGTTGGAAATGGAGAAATGCTGCCGCCTTGTGGCCGTTTCCCGCAAGAGCGGCTTCAAACGCATAGCTATGGGTCACTTAACATTCATAAGGACTCAGGCCTCTAAAAGACACCTGCCCTCAAAAAAAAAAAATGTCCTGAGCTCGGCCGTGGCCAAAAAAATTCAAAGCAGGCAAATGTGTCAAAGAGATAGTATGATAGAGGTAAGTTTTACTCACTCTTTATCAAAAAAAGGAAAATGGAGAAAAGCTCAACATCAGGAATCATCAGACTCCTCTAACCTACAAAAAGCTTTCAGCTCACCCAAGTTAACTACCGTCAGCCAAAAGACTACAAACAATAAATGCTGAAGGGGTTTTAGAGAACTCTGTTCCCTCTGTCTGTGGAGGACATGTCTAGTTGTAACAGCCAATAATGAGAACAGAAAGGAGCTGCGTTTTCAATTAAAAATTGAGCCACCCTTCCATCCAGAACACCCACAGCCGAGCCTCTCACCTGAGAAGACAGGCTGCAAGAGCTGCACTCCACGAGTTTTCACAGTAGCCAAGACACCGAAGCAACCCAAATGTCCATCAACAGATGAATGGATAAGAAGAGCTGGTCCGTGGACACAGTGGACTATTAGCCATGGAAAACAAGGAAACACTGCTCTTTGAGGCACCCGAGATGAGCCTAGAGATCATCACAGAACATGAGTTAAGTCGGAAAGCAAAAGGCATACCGTATGACATCACCTATAGGCGTTATCTAACAGCTGACACAAATGAACATATTTCCACAAAGAAAGACACTCACAGACTTAGAAAGCAAACTAAGCTTATGTAAAATGAAAGGTGGGGGGAATGGATAAATTAAGATTAGTGTCACCATATGTGTACAAATACGTATTAAATATATATATCAAACAGACCGACCATATAGCAAGGGAGGTCACCAGAACACTCTGCAATAATTTACATGGGAAGAGGATCTGTACAAGAATATATATATATATATATAAAACGTACAAATGAACCAGATTCTGTACATATAGGACCAACAGTATTCTAATCATTACCCCGATTTAAACAAATTAAAAGAGCGAACAAGAAGTAATGTGACATACACTTCTGGGGTTTTTTCCTGGCACATTCCATTCTAATTGACAACCTGGGAACAGGACTTCCAGAACGCTCTGCTGCCCTAGTAACCAGATGTGGGAATGTAGCAATGCTGACGCCTTGTGGCCGTTTCCCACAGCAGCAGCTTTAAAGTCAGTGCTAATGGTCACTCAATATTCACACCCATTGCAGGCTTGTAAATGACACCTGCCCTCCAAAACAAAATCCTGGGGTCGAAAATCGACCAAAAAAGTCCAAAGAGGGCAACCTTCCAAGAAGACAATTTCGAGAGGTTTATTGTACTCACGGGTTTTTTTTTTCTGTTTTTGTTTAACAGAATAAAAAAAGGCGTGGGAAAATGCTGAACCTTAGGAATTATTAGACACGAAACTACACGTTAAAAAAACCTATCATGTCACACGACTCAGCATGGCCAGCAGCAAAACTTCTGCAAACAAGAAATGCTGACGGGGTGGTGAAGAAATGCGTACCCTCGGTTCTAAGTGGGACGTGGTAAGAGCCCCTAAGGAAAACACAGTGGAGTTGCCTGGAAAGGGTCAACATTGAGCGACCGTTCAATCAAGCATAGCCACTGCTGGGTCTATCACCTGAGAGGATGAGAATCAAAAAGACACGGGCTGGCAATCCTGCAATCCAGCAATGTTTACCATAGCCAACACTTGGAAGCAATGAAAATGCCCAGCCACAGAGGAATGCAGAAAGGAGCAGTGGTCCATGGACACAATGGAAGAGTACTCCAGTGAAAAGTAGAAATTCCATTTTAAAAACAGATATAAGTAAGGAGACATCAGCTTTGGGGGGTTTCTCCAGACACATCCCACCGTCATTGATAACCGAGGAACACCACTGGCAGGAAGGCCTGTTTCACTAGTTACCAGAGTGGGAAACGCAGAAATGCTGCAGCCCTGTGGCCGTTACCTGCAACGGCAGCTTGAAAACCCGTGCTAATGGTCACTTCGTGTGCACAAGTCCTGGAGGGCTGTCAATGAAACCTGCCCTCAAAATGTCTTGAGGGAGGTAGTGGCCAAAATATTTCAAAAGGCGGCACATAGTTCAAGAAAAGAATGTGATGAGGTAAGCTACACACACAGTTTGAAGAAAAAAAGGGCATCCCTGAAAGCTCAATTTCAAGGCTTTATGAGACGCATGCAAATCCAACCACAGAGGTATCGGCTCACACCAGTCAGAAGAACCATCAGCAACAAGACTACCAACAATTCATGCTGAAGGGGTTGTGGAGAAGTGCATACCCTCTAGGTTAAGTGGGACTTTGCCGCCAGCCGCGGCGGGTCCTCAAAGTGTAGCAACAACCGACGAGAGGGGGTAGGGAACTGAACGCACCAACGTATGGGATCAGAAGGGCACGAGCAACTGACGCTTGCAAGGCAAGTTTAATAACAAAGCCTAGCCGTATATATACCCCTAAAGCAGGGAATTTGCTTCGTCACGCCTTATCGGCATCAGCTGGTTGGTTGGCTTCTCGGCTTAGTCACACCTTATCAGCATCAGCTGGTTGGTTGGCTGCTCGGCTTCTCCCTCAAAGGCACCAATTTCCCCTCCAGGGTTGCTTTTCCTAGCTTTAGGGAACAACCAGGGACTCCCAGTAACTGAGCAGGTCCCTGGAGCGATTTGGCCAAAGACCATCTCCTTTTGTATGTTCATACCATAAAGTCCAGGATGCATACCAAGGAGAGTACAGTCGGGCCCTGAGGCTTAGGAGGGTCTTAGTGGCGCCTTCCTCAGAGGGCAATGCTCGCCACAGGACTTCACCTGGTAAGAGGCACTAATGGGAACAGAATGGAGGTGCCTTTACAAGGTAAACACTGAGTTACGATATGATCCAGCAGGCCCACTCCTGGGCCTATAACCTAAGAAAGAAGACAGAAGTGGAAAGACACAGGCAGGCAAATCTGCATTGCAGGAGTATTACAATAGCCAGGACATGGAAGCAAGCAGAAAGCCCATCAACAGATGAGTGGACAAAGAAGGACAGGGACCTGAGCAGATGGAATATTAGCCAAGGAACAAAAGGAAACAATGCCATCAACAGCACCATCGGTGAGGCTAGAGTTCATCACGCACCTTGCAGTAAGTCACAGAGCGAAAGATACATAGCCTACGATATCACTTATAGGTGTTCCCTGAAAATTGATATCACTGAAGATATTTCCACAGAGAAAGGCAATCACAGATGCAATAAACAGATTTATGGTTCACCCATGGACAGGTGTGAGAATTGTGTACATTAGGAAATTGGGTTTAAGAGAGAGATACAAACACACGTGAAATACAAAATCACCAAAGGCCTACGGAATACCAAGAGAAGAGTACTCAACATTGTGTCATAAGCTACATGGGAAAAGGATCCAAAGAAGACTAGATACATGTTTATGTGTAAAAGAGCCACATCTTTCACACCTACAACAAGCAAAACATTGTAATCAAACTTGCTGTGAGAAACAATAAACGTTGAATTAAAAAAAGAACAAGTCAGTCGTGAGGCACAAACATAAGGGGCTTTTTCCTGGCACAGTCCATTCTAATTGACAACCGAGAATACGACTTCCACGGAGGCTCTGTTGCCCGAGTAACCAGGTTTGGTAAAGGAGACCTGCTGCCGCCTTGTGGCCGTTTCTCAAAACAGCAGCTTTAAACCCAGTGCTAATGGTCACTTGATATTCAAAATCATTGCAGGCCTATAAATGACACCTGCCCTCAAAAACGATTCTTGGGTCGTCAATCGAGGAAAAAAACTCAAAAGATGTGCACACTTCAAAACGACAATTTCAAGAGGCATATTTTGCGCACATTTTGTCTTCTCTTTCTTTCTTTCTCTTGTGATAAATAAAAGGGCATGGAAAAATGCTCAACATCAGGAATTAATAAAGCCATGCAAATCCAGTCGACAGAAACGTTCACCCACCGTCGTCAGAATGATCATCAGCCACAGAGTCTACAAAGAATAAATGCTCAAGGTGTTTTAGAGAACTCTGTGCCCTCTAGCTGCCGCTGGGACGTAACCTGGGAACAGCTAGTAGTGAGGACACCGTGGAGGTGCGTTGAAAGGTAAAAATTGAGCTAACCTGTAATCGGGTAGGCCCACTGATGGGCCTATCTCCCGAGTAGACCAAAATCAAAAAGACACAGGCTGGCCATCCTGCACTGCAGCAACATGTACCATCGCCAAGACTTGGAAGAAACCCAAATGTCCATCAACAGAACAATGCACCAAGAAGAAGGGGGCCCATGCGCACAATGGAACATGAGCCACGGAAGAGCATGCAACAGTGCCGCTGGCACCACCGTAGAAGGGTCTAGAGATACCCACCCAAAAGGAAGTACGAAAGAAACCGAAATAGAAATATCCTATGACATCACTTATAGCTGTTACTTCAACATTGATACCCATGAAGTCATTTCCAAGAGAAGGCCGTGCATAGATGCAGAAAACCAACTATGCTTAACCAAGTGGAAAGGTGTAAGGAATGTATGAATTTGGATATGGGGGTTTACAGACATGTACTGATACATATGAAATATATAATCACAAAATACCTAAGGAATACCAGGAGAGGTCGACTCAACACTCTGTAATAACCTACACGGGAAAGGATCCAAAGATGAATAGATTGATACATACATATGATGAACCAGATGCTGTACACCTAGAACACACACCACATTTTTATCCAATTGGCTGTGATACTAGATAACAATTAAATTTTAAAAAACACACAAGAAGTAAGGAGATATAAGCTCTTGGGGGTTTGCCCTGACACACTGCACTCTCATTTGCAGCCTACGAACACAATTTCCAGGAAGCCTCTGTTGCAGGAAAACCCAGAGTTGGAAATGGAGAAATGCTGCCGCCTTGTGGCCGTTTCCCGCAAGAGCGGCTTCAAACGCATAGCTATGGGTCACTTAACATTCATAAGGACTCAGGCCTCTAAAAGACACCTGCCCTCAAAAAAAAAAAATGTCCTGAGCTCGGCCGTGGCCAAAAAAATTCAAAGCAGGCAAATGTGTCAAAGAGATAGTATGATAGAGGTAAGTTTTACTCACTCTTTATCAAAAAAAGGAAAATGGAGAAAAGCTCAACATCAGGAATCATCAGACTCCTCTAACCTACAAAAAGCTTTCAGCTCACCCAAGTTAACTACCGTCAGCCAAAAGACTACAAACAATAAATGCTGAAGGGGTTTTAGAGAACTCTGTTCCCTCTGTCTGTGGAGGACATGTCTAGTTGTAACAGCCAATAATGAGAACAGAAAGGAGCTGCGTTTTCAATTAAAAATTGAGCCACCCTTCCATCCAGAACACCCACAGCCGAGCCTCTCACCTGAGAAGACAGGCTGCAAGAGCTGCACTCCACGAGTTTTCACAGTAGCCAAGACACCGAAGCAACCCAAATGTCCATCAACAGATGAATGGATAAGAAGAGCTGGTCCGTGGACACAGTGGACTATTAGCCATGGAAAACAAGGAAACACTGCTCTTTGAGGCACCCGAGATGAGCCTAGAGATCATCACAGAACATGAGTTAAGTCGGAAAGCAAAAGGCATACCGTATGACATCACCTATAGGCGTTATCTAACAGCTGACACAAATGAACATATTTCCACAAAGAAAGACACTCACAGACTTAGAAAGCAAACTAAGCTTATGTAAAATGAAAGGTGGGGGGAATGGATAAATTAAGATTAGTGTCACCATATGTGTACAAATACGTATTAAATATATATATCAAACAGACCGACCATATAGCAAGGGAGGTCACCAGAACACTCTGCAATAATTTACATGGGAAGAGGATCTGTACAAGAATATATATATATATATATAAAACGTACAAATGAACCAGATTCTGTACATATAGGACCAACAGTATTCTAATCATTACCCCGATTTAAACAAATTAAAAGAGCGAACAAGAAGTAATGTGACATACACTTCTGGGGTTTTTTCCTGGCACATTCCATTCTAATTGACAACCTGGGAACAGGACTTCCAGAACGCTCTGCTGCCCTAGTAACCAGATGTGGGAATGTAGCAATGCTGACGCCTTGTGGCCGTTTCCCACAGCAGCAGCTTTAAAGTCAGTGCTAATGGTCACTCAATATTCACACCCATTGCAGGCTTGTAAATGACACCTGCCCTCCAAAACAAAATCCTGGGGTCGAAAATCGACCAAAAAAGTCCAAAGAGGGCAACCTTCCAAGAAGACAATTTCGAGAGGTTTATTGTACTCACGGGTTTTTTTTTTCTGTTTTTGTTTAACAGAATAAAAAAAGGCGTGGGAAAATGCTGAACCTTAGGAATTATTAGACACGAAACTACACGTTAAAAAAACCTATCATGTCACACGACTCAGCATGGCCAGCAGCAAAACTTCTGCAAACAAGAAATGCTGACGGGGTGGTGAAGAAATGCGTACCCTCGGTTCTAAGTGGGACGTGGTAAGAGCCCCTAAGGAAAACACAGTGGAGTTGCCTGGAAAGGGTCAACATTGAGCGACCGTTCAATCAAGCATAGCCACTGCTGGGTCTATCACCTGAGAGGATGAGAATCAAAAAGACACGGGCTGGCAATCCTGCAATCCAGCAATGTTTACCATAGCCAACACTTGGAAGCAATGAAAATGCCCAGCCACAGAGGAATGCAGAAAGGAGCAGTGGTCCATGGACACAATGGAAGAGTACTCCAGTGAAAAGTAGAAATTCCATTTTAAAAACAGATATAAGTAAGGAGACATCAGCTTTGGGGGGTTTCTCCAGACACATCCCACCGTCATTGATAACCGAGGAACACCACTGGCAGGAAGGCCTGTTTCACTAGTTACCAGAGTGGGAAACGCAGAAATGCTGCAGCCCTGTGGCCGTTACCTGCAACGGCAGCTTGAAAACCCGTGCTAATGGTCACTTCGTGTGCACAAGTCCTGGAGGGCTGTCAATGAAACCTGCCCTCAAAATGTCTTGAGGGAGGTAGTGGCCAAAATATTTCAAAAGGCGGCACATAGTTCAAGAAAAGAATGTGATGAGGTAAGCTACACACACAGTTTGAAGAAAAAAAGGGCATCCCTGAAAGCTCAATTTCAAGGCTTTATGAGACGCATGCAAATCCAACCACAGAGGTATCGGCTCACACCAGTCAGAAGAACCATCAGCAACAAGACTACCAACAATTCATGCTGAAGGGGTTGTGGAGAAGTGCATACCCTCTAGGTTAAGTGGGACTTTGCCGCCAGCCGCGGCGGGTCCTCAAAGTGTAGCAACAACCGACGAGAGGGGGTAGGGAACTGAACGCACCAACGTATGGGATCAGAAGGGCACGAGCAACTGACGCTTGCAAGGCAAGTTTAATAACAAAGCCTAGCCGTATATATACCCCTAAAGCAGGGAATTTGCTTCGTCACGCCTTATCGGCATCAGCTGGTTGGTTGGCTTCTCGGCTTAGTCACACCTTATCAGCATCAGCTGGTTGGTTGGCTGCTCGGCTTCTCCCTCAAAGGCACCAATTTCCCCTCCAGGGTTGCTTTTCCTAGCTTTAGGGAACAACCAGGGACTCCCAGTAACTGAGCAGGTCCCTGGAGCGATTTGGCCAAAGGCCATCTCCTTTTGTATGTTCATACCATAAAGTCCAGGATGCATACCAAGGAGAGTACAGTCGGGCCCTGAGGCTTAGGAGGGTCTTAGTGGCGCCTTCCTCAGAGGGCAATGCTCGCCACAGGACTTCACCTGGTAAGAGGCACTAATGGGAACAGAATGGAGGTGCCTTTACAAGGTAAACACTGAGTTACGATATGATCCAGCAGGCCCACTCCTGGGCCTATAACCTAAGAAAGAAGACAGAAGTGGAAAGACACAGGCAGGCAAATCTGCATTGCAGGAGTATTACAATAGCCAGGACATGGAAGCAAGCAGAAAGCCCATCAACAGATGAGTGGACAAAGAAGGACAGGGACCTGAGCAGATGGAATATTAGCCAAGGAACAAAAGGAAACAATGCCATCAACAGCACCATCGGTGAGGCTAGAGTTCATCACGCACCTTGCAGTAAGTCACAGAGCGAAAGATACATAGCCTACGATATCACTTATAGGTGTTCCCTGAAAATTGATATCACTGAAGATATTTCCACAGAGAAAGGCAATCACAGATGCAATAAACAGATTTATGGTTCACCCATGGACAGGTGTGAGAATTGTGTACATTAGGAAATTGGGTTTAAGAGAGAGATACAAACACACGTGAAATACAAAATCACCAAAGGCCTACGGAATACCAAGAGAAGAGTACTCAACATTGTGTCATAAGCTACATGGGAAAAGGATCCAAAGAAGACTAGATACATGTTTATGTGTAAAAGAGCCACATCTTTCACACCTACAACAAGCAAAACATTGTAATCAAACTTGCTGTGAGAAACAATAAACGTTGAATTAAAAAAAGAACAAGTCAGTCGTGAGGCACAAACATAAGGGGCTTTTTCCTGGCACAGTCCATTCTAATTGACAACCGAGAATACGACTTCCACGGAGGCTCTGTTGCCCGAGTAACCAGGTTTGGTAAAGGAGACCTGCTGCCGCCTTGTGGCCGTTTCTCAAAACAGCAGCTTTAAACCCAGTGCTAATGGTCACTTGATATTCAAAATCATTGCAGGCCTATAAATGACACCTGCCCTCAAAAACGATTCTTGGGTCGTCAATCGAGGAAAAAAACTCAAAAGACGTGCACACTTCAAAACGAGAATTTCAAGAGGCATATTTTGCGCACATTTTGTCTTCTCTTTCTTTCTTTCTCTTGTGATAAATAAAAGGGCATGGAAAAATGCTCAACATCAGGAATTAATAAAGCCATGCAAATCCAGTCGACAGAAACGTTCACCCACCGTCGTCAGAATGATCATCAGCCACAGAGTCTACAAAGAATAAATGCTCAAGGTGTTTTAGAGAACTCTGTGCCCTCTAGCGGCCGCTGGGACGTAACCTGGGAACAGCTAGTAGTGAGAACACCGTGGAGGTGCACTGAAAGGTAAAAATTGAGCTAACCTGTAATCGGGTAGGCCCACTGATGGGCCTATCTCCCGAGTAGACCAAAATCAAAAAGACACAGGCTGGCCATCCTGCACTGCAGCAACATGTACCATCGCCAAGACTTGGAAGAAACCCAAATGTCCATCAACAGAACAATGCACCAAGAAGAAGGGGGCCCATGCGCACAATGGAACATGAGCCACGGAAGAGCATGCAACAGTGCCGCTGGCACCACCGTAGAAGGATCTAGAGATACCCACCCAAAAGGAAGTACGAAAGAAACCGAAATAGAAATATCCTATGACATCACTTATAGCTGTTACTTCAACATTGATACCCATGAAGTCATTTCCAAGAGAAGGCCGTGCATAGATGCAGAAAACCAACTATGCTTAACCAAGTGGAAAGGTGTAAGGAATGTATGAATTTGGATATGGGGGTTTACAGACATGTACTGATACATATGAAATATATAATCACAAAATACCTAAGGAATACCAGGAGAGGTCGACTCAACACTCTGTAATAACCTACACGGGAAAGGATCCAAAGATGAATAGATTGATACATACATATGATGAACCAGATGCAGTACACCTAGAACACACACCACATTTTTATCCAATTGGCTGTGATACTAGATAACAATTAAATTTTAAAAAACACACAAGAAGTAAGGAGATATAAGCTCTTGGGGGTTTGCCCTGACACACTGCACTCTCATTTGCAGCCTACTAACACAATTTCCAGGAAGCCTCTGTTGCAGGAAAACCCAGAGTTGGAAATGGAGAAATGCTGCCGCCTTGTGGCCGTTTCCCGCAAGAGCGGCTTCAAACGCATAGCTATGGGTCACTTAACATTCATAAGGACTCAGGCCTCTAAAAGACACCTGCCCTCAAAAAAAAAAAAAATGTCCTGAGCTCGGCCGTGGCCAAAAAAATTCAAAGCAGGCAAATGTGTCAAAGAGATAGTATGATAGAGGTAAGTTTTACTCACTCTTTATCAAAAAAAGGAAAATGGAGAAAAGCTCAACATCAGGAATCATCAGACTCCTCTAACCTACAAAAAGCTTTCAGCTCACCCAAGTTAACTACCGTCAGCCAAAAGACTACAAACAATAAATGCTGAAGGGGTTTTAGAGAACTCTGTTCCCTCTGTCTGTGGAGGACATGTCTAGTTGTAACAGCCAATAATGAGAACAGAAAGGAGCTGCGTTTTCAATTAAAAATTGAGCCACCCTTCCATCCAGAACACCCACAGCCGAGCCTCTCACCTGAGAAGACAGGCTGCAAGAGCTGCACTCCACGAGTTTTCACAGTAGCCAAGACACCGAAGCAACCCAAATGTCCATCAACAGATGAATGGATAAGAAGAGCTGGTCCGTGGACACAGTGGACTATTAGCCATGGAAAACAAGGAAACACTGCTCTTTGAGGCACCCGAGATGAGCCTAGAGATCATCACAGAACATGAGTTAAGTCGGAAAGCAAAAGGCATACCGTATGACATCACCTATAGGCGTTATCTAACAGCTGACACAAATGAACATATTTCCACAAAGAAAGACACTCACAGACTTAGAAAGCAAACTAAGCTTATGTAAAATGAAAGGTGGGGGGAATGGATAAATTAAGATTAGTGTCACCATATGTGTACAAATACGTATTAAATATATATATCAAACAGACCGACCATATAGCAAGGGAGGTCACCAGAACACTCTGCAATAATTTACATGGGAAGAGGATCTGTACAAGAATATATATATATATATATAAAACGTACAAATGAACCAGATTCTGTACATATAGGACCAACAGTATTCTAATCATTACCCCGATTTAAACAAATTAAAAGAGCGAACAAGAAGTAATGTGACATACACTTCTGGGGTTTTTTCCTGGCACATTCCATTCTAATTGACAACCTGGGAACAGGACTTCCAGAACGCTCTGCTGCCCTAGTAACCAGATGTGGGAATGTAGCAATGCTGACGCCTTGTGGCCGTTTCCCACAGCAGCAGCTTTAAAGTCAGTGCTAATGGTCACTCAATATTCACACCCATTGCAGGCTTGTAAATGACACCTGCCCTCCAAAACAAAATCCTGGGGTCGAAAATCGACCAAAAAAGTCCAAAGAGGGCAACCTTCCAAGAAGACAATTTCGAGAGGTTTATTGTACTCACGGGTTTTTTTTTTCTGTTTTTGTTTAACAGAATAAAAAAAGGCGTGGGAAAATGCTGAACCTTAGGAATTATTAGACACGAAACTACACGTTAAAAAAACCTATCATGTCACACGACTCAGCATGGCCAGCAGCAAAACTTCTGCAAACAAGAAATGCTGACGGGGTGGTGAAGAAATGCGTACCCTCGGTTCTAAGTGGGACG
>NW_026711720.1:0-55909 GCF_026419965.1 Kogia breviceps
TCTCCATGTTGACCGCTACCACGGGAATAGTGCCCATGGTGACCGTGCTCATGGTGACAGTGCTCTTGGTGACAATTCCCATGGTGGCAATGCTCATGGTAATAGTGCTCATGCTGACTGTGGTCATGGTGACACTGCTCAAGGTGATATTGCCCATGGTGACTGGGCCCATGGTGACAGTGCTCCAGGTGAGAGAGACCATGTTGGCAGTGGCAATGCTGACACTGCCCATGGTGACAGTTCTCATGGTGATATTGCTCATAGTGATAGTTCCCATGGTGACAGTGCCCTTGGTGACAGTTCTCATGGTGACAGTGCTCAAGGATATAGTGCCGATTTTGACAGTCCCATGGTTATAGTCTCCATGGTGACCGCAATCAAGGTAATAGTGCACACGGTGACTGTGCTCATGGTGACAATGGACATGGTGACCGTGCTCATGCTGAGAGTGTTCATGGTGACAGTGTACTTGGTGACAGTGTTCATGGTGACTGCGCTCATCGTCATAATGCTCAAAGTGAAAGGGCTCTTAGTGAAATATACTGTGGTGACAGTACCCATAGTGATAGTACCCTTTGTGACACTTTTCACGGTGACAGTTCACATGGTGACAGTGCCCATGGTGACAGTGTCCTTGGTGACAGGGCTCACGGTGATACTGCCTCTTGTGACACTGCCCATGGTTATAGTCTCCATGGTGACCGCAATCACAGTAATAGTGCGCATGGTGACTGTGATCATGGTGACAGTGGTCATGCTGACAGAGCCCATGGTGACAGTTCCAATGCTGACAGTGCCCATGGTGACAGTGCCCATGGTGACAGTGCTCATGGTGACAGAGCCCATGGTGATAGGGCCGATTGTGACACTGCCCAATGTGACAGTGCTCATGGTGACAATGACCATGGTCACAGTGATCTTGGTCACAGTGCTCCTGGTGATAGTTCCCATTGTGACATTCCCATGCTTAGATTCTCCATGGTAACCGCAACCACGGAAATAGTGCCCATGGTGATAGTGCTCATGGTTACAGTGCTCATGGCGACAGTGCCCATAGTGACATTTCTCAAGGTGACAGTGCCCATGGTGACAGGGTCCATGGTGACAGTGCTCATGGTGATACTGTCTCTTGTGACACTGCCCATGGATATAGTCTCCATGTTGACCGCAATCACAGTAATAGTGCGCATGGTGACTGTGATCATGGTGACAGTGATCATGCTGACAGAGCCAGGGTCCATTGTTACAATGCCCAATGTGACAGTTCTCATGGTGACAGTGCTCAAGGATATAGTGCCGATTTTGACAGTCCCATGGTTATAGTCTCCATGGTGACCGCAATCAAGGTAATAGTCAACACGGTGACTGTGCTCATGGTGACAATGGCTATGGTGACCGTGCTCATGCTGAGAGTGTTCATGGTGACAGTGTACTTGGTGACAGTGTTCATGGTGACTGTGCTCATCATCATAATGCTCAAAGTGAAAGTGCTCTTAGTGAAATATACTGTGGTGACAGTACCCATAGTGATAGTACACTTTGTGACACTTTTCACAGTGACAGTTCCCATGGTGACAGTGCCCATGGTGACAGTGTCCATGGTGACAGGGCTCACGGTGATACTGCCTCTTGTGACACTGCCCATGGATATAGTCTCCATGGTGACCGCAATCACAGTAATAGTGCGCATGGTGACTGTGATCATGGTGACAGTGGTCATGCTGACAGAGCCCATGGTGACAGTTCCAATGCTGACAGTGCCCATGGTGACAGTGCCCATGGTGACAGTGCTCATGGTGACAGAGCCCATGGTGATAGGGCCGATTGTGACACTGCCCAATGTGACAGTGCTCATGGTGACAATGACCATGGTCACAGTGATCATGGTCACAGTGCTCCTGGTGATAGTTCCCATTGTGACATTCCCATGCTTAGATTCTCCATGGTAACCGCAACCACGGAAATAGTGCCCATGGTGATCGTGCTCATGGTTACAGTGCTCATGGCGACAGTGCCCATAGTGACAGTTCTCAAGGTGACAGTGCCCATTGTGACAGTGTCCATGTTTATACTGTCCATGGTGACCACATTCACTGTTGTAGTGCACATGGTGACCGTGCTCATGGTGATAGTGCGAATGGTGACACTAACCATGGTGACAGTGGCCACGGTGACAGTGCTCATGGTGATCGTGTCCACGGAGAGAGCACTCAGGGTGAAAGTGCCCATGGTGACAGTGCTCATGCTGATAGTGCCCGGTGTGAGAGTCCCATGGTTATAATCTCCATGGTCACTGCAATCACGGTAATAGTGCCCATCGTAACCGTACCCATGGTGATAGTGCCCATTGTGACAGTCCCATGGTTATAGTCTCCATGGTAACCGCTACCACGGTAATAATGCCCATTGTGACCGTGCTCATGGTCACAATGCTCACAGGGATAATGCTCTTAGTGAAATATACCATGCTGACAGTACGCATGGTAATAGTACCCATTGGGACAGAGTTCACGGTGACAGTTCCCTTGGTGAGAGGGCTCATGGTGACAGTGCCCATGGTAACAGTGCTCATGGTGACAGTGCTAATGGTGATAGTTCTCGTGATAAAGCCCTTTGTGAGAGTGCCGATGGTTATAGTCACCATGGTGACCGCAATCTCGGTGAAAATGCCCATGGAGACCGTGCTCATGGTGATAGTGCTCATGGTAATAGTACCAATGGTGACGGTTCCCAAGGTGACAGTGCTCATGGTGACAGTACCCATGGTTATATTGCCTACGGTGACAGTGCCCATGGTGACAATTATCACAGTGATAGTTCCCCTTTTGATAGTGCTCATGGTTAGAGTGCTCATGGTGACAGTGGCCACGGTGACAGTGCTCATGGTGAGAGTGCCCGTTGTGACAGTGTCCATGGTTATATTCACCATGTTGACCGCAATCATGGTAAGAGTGCCCGTGGTGACAATGCCCATGGTGACAGTGCTCGTGGTGACAGTGCCCATGGAAACAGTGCTCATGGGGAGTGTGTTCATGGTGATAGTGCTCATGGTCACAATGCTCACAGTGAAAGAGCTCTTTGTGAAATATACTGTGGTTACAGTACCCATAGTGATATTATCCTTTGTGACACTTTTCACGGTGACAGTTCCCATGGTGACAGTGCCCATGGTGACAATGCTCATGGTAATAGTGCTCATGGTGACTGTGGTCATGGTGACAGTGCCAATGGTGACAGTGCTCTTGGTGACAGTAACCATGGTGACAGTTCACACTGTGACACTGCCCAATGTGACAGTGCTCATGGTAACAGTGTCCATGGTCACACTGCTCATGGTCACAGTGCTCATGGGGATAGTGCCCATTGTGACATTCCCATGTATATACTCTCCATGATAACCACAGTCACAGAAATAGTGCCCATGGTGACCGTGCTCATGGTGACAGTTCTCATGGTAACAGTGCCCATGGTGACAGTACTCACAGTGACAGTGCTCATGGCGACAGTTCCCATAGTGAGAGTTCCCCTGGCAACAGTGCTCATGGTGATAGTGACCATGGTGACAGTACTCATGGTGAAACTGTTCATGGTGATAGTGCTCATGGTCACAATGCTGACAGTGAAAGTGCTCTTAGTGAAATATACTGTGGTGACATTACCCATAGTGATAGTACCCTTTGTGACTCTTTTCACGGTGACAGTTCCCATGGTGACAGTGCCCATGGTGACAGTGTCCATGGTGACAGTGCTCATGGTGACAGTGCTCATTGTGATAGTGCTCATGGTGATACTGCCCATTGTGACACTGCCCATGGTTATAGTCTCCATGGTGACCGCAATCACAGTAATATTGCCCATGGTGCACGTGATCATGGTGACAGTCCTCATGTTGACAGTTCTAATGGTGAGAGTGCTCATGGTAACAGTGCCCATGGTGACATTGCTCATGGTGACAGAGCCCATGGTGACAGGGTCCATTGTTACACTGCCCAATGTGACATTGCTCTTGGTGACAGTGACTATGGTCACAATGCTCATGGTCACAGTGCTCATTGTAATAGTGCCCATTGTGACATTCCCATACTTATAGTCTCCATGGTAAGTGGAATCACGGAAATAGTGCCCATGGTGACAGTGCTCATGGCGACAGTGCCCATAGTGAGAGTGCCCATGGCGACAGTGCTCATGGTGAGAGTGCCCATGGTGAAACTGCTCATGGTGACAGTACCCATGGTGAGAATGCCCATGGTGACAATGCCCATGGTGAGAATGTCCATTGTGACAGTTCACATGGTTATAATCTCCATGGTGACCGCAATCACGGTAATAGTGCCCATTGTGACCGTTATCATGGTGACAATGCTCATGGTGACAGTGCCCGTGGAAACAGTGCTCATGGTGACAGTGCTCATTGTGATAGTGCTCATGGTGATAGTGCCCATGGCGACTGGGCACATGTTGACAGTGCTCATGGTGACAGTGCCCATGGTGACAGTTCTCATGGTGATATTTCTCATAGTGACAGTGCCCATGGTGATAGTGCTCATGGTGACAGTCCCCATGGTGACAGTGCTCATGGTGACAGAGCCCATGGTGATAGGGCCGATTGTGACACTGCCCAATGTGACAGTGCTCATGGTGAAAATGTCCATGGTCACAGTGCTCATGGTCACAGTGCTCCTGGTGATAGTTCCCATTGTGACATTCCCATGCTTAGATTCTCCATGGTAACCGCAACCACGGAAAAAGTGCCCATGGTGATCGTGCTCATGGTTACAGTGCTCATGGCGACAGTGCCCACAGTGACAGTTCTCAAGGTGGCAGTGCTCATTGTGACAGTGTCCATGTTTATACTGTCCATGGTGACCACATTCACTGTTATAGTGCACACGGTGACCGTGCTCATGGTGGTAGTGCGAATGGTGACACTAACCATGGTGACAGTGGCCACGGTGACAGTGCTCATGGTGATCGTGTCCATGGAGACAGTACTCAGGGTGAAAGTGCCCATGGTGACAGTGCTCATGCTGATAGTGCCCGATGTGAGAATCCCATGGTTATAATCTCCATGGTCACTGCAATCATGGTAATAGTGCCCATCGTAACCGTACCCATGGTGATATTGCCCATTGTGACAGTCCCATGGTTATAGTCTCCATGGTAACAGCTACCACGGTAATAAGGTCCATGGTGACCGTGCTCATGGTGACAGTGCTCTGTTGACAATTCCCATGGTGACAATGCTCATGGTAATAGTGCTCATGGTGACTGTGGTCATGGTGACAATGCACATGGTAATAGTGTTCATGGTGACTGTGGTCATTGTGACAGTGCAACTGGTGACAGTGCTCATGGTTATGTGCCCATGGTGACAATGCTCATGTTGATAGTGCTCATGGTGACAGTGCTCTTGCTGACAGTGCCCATGGTGATAGTTCCCACTGTGACACTCCCCAATGTGACAGTGCTCATGGTGACAGTGAACATGGTCACAGTGCTCATGGTGATCGTGCCCATTGTGACATTCCCATGCTTATAGTCTCCATGGTAACCGCAATCACGGAAATAGTGCCCATGGTGACCGTGCTCATGGAGACAGTACTCAAGGTAACAGTGCCCATGGTGACAGTGCTCATAGTGACAGTGCTCATGGCGACAGTGCCCATAGTGAGAGTGCCCCTGGCAACAGTGCTCATGGTGATAGTGCCCATGGTGACCGTACTCATGGTGACAGTGTTCATGGTGATAGTGCTCATGGTCACAATGCTCACAGTGAAACTGCTCTTTGTGAAATATACTGTGGTGACAGTACCCATAGTGGTATTACCCTTTGTGACACTTTTCACGGTGACACTTCCCATGGTGACAGTGCCTATGGTGACAGTGTCCATGGTGACAGTGCTCATGGTGACAGTGCTCATTGTGATAGTGCTCATGGTGATACTGCCCATTGTGACACTGCCCATAGTTATAGTCTCCATGGTGACCGCAATCACAGTAATAGTGCCCATGGTGACCGTGATCATGGTGACAGTGCTCATGGTGACAGAGCCCATGGTGATAGTGGCAATGCTGACAGTGCCCATGGTGACAATTCTCATGTTGATATTGTTCATAGTGACAGTGCCCATGGTGATAGTGCTCATGGTGACAGTGCCCATGGCGACAGTGCTCATGGTGACAATGACCATGGTCACAGTGGTCATGGTCACAGTGCTCCTGGTGATAGTTCCCATTGTGACATTCCCATGCTTATATTCTCCATGGTAACCGTAACCACGGAAATAGTGCCCATGTTGATCGTGCTCATTGTGACAGTGCTCATGGTGACAGTGCTCATGGTGAAAGAGCCGATAGTGACAGTTCCAATGCTGACAGTGCCCATGGTGACATTGCTCATGGTGACAGAACCCATGGTGAAAGGGTCCATTGTTACACTGCCCAATGTGACAGTGCTCTTGGTGACAATGACTATGGTCACAATGCACATGGTCTCAGTGCTCATTGTAATAGTGCCCATTGTGATATTCCCATGCTTATAGTCTCCATGGTAACCGCAATCACAGAAATAGTGCCCATGGTGACAGTGCTCATGGCGACAGTGCCCATACTGAGAGTGCCCATGGCAACAGTGCTCATGGTGAGAGTGCTCATGCTGATAGTTCCCGATGTGAGAGTCCCATGGTTATAATCTCCATGGTCACTGCAATCACGGTAATAGTGCCCATCGTAACCGTACCCATGGTGATAGTGCCCATTGTGACAGTCCCATGGTTATAGTCTCCATGGTAACCGCTACCAGGGTAATAATGCCCATGGTGACCGTGCTCATGGTGACAGTGCTCTGTTGACAATTCCCATGGTGACAATGCTCATGGTAATAGTGCTCATGGTGACTGTGGTCATGCTGACAATGCACATGGTAATAGTGTTCATGGTGACTGTGTTCATGGTGACAGTGCCAATGGTGACAGTGCTCATGGTTAAGTGGCCATGGTGACATTGCTCATGCTGATAGTGCTCATGGTGACAGTGCCCATGGTGACAGTTTCCATTGTGACACTGCCCAATGTCACAGTGCTCATGGTGACAGTGACCAGGCTCACAGTGCTCATGGTGATAGTGCCCATTGTGACATTCCCATGCTTATAGTCTCCATGGTAAGTGGAATCACGGAAATAGTGCCCATGGTGACAGTGCTCATGGCGACAGTGCCCATAGTGAGAGTGCCCATGGCGACAGTGCCCATGGCAACAGTGCTCATGGTGATAGTGCCCATGGTGAAACGGCTCATGGTGATAGTACCCATGTTGAGAATGCCCATGGTGACAATGCCCATGGTGAAAGTGTCCATGGTGACAGTGCTCATGGTGATACTGCCTCTTGTGACACTGCACATGGTTATAGTCTCCATGGTGACCGCAATCACAGTTAGAGTGGCCATGGTGACCGTGATCATGGTGACAGTGTTCATGGTGACAGAGCCCATGGTGATAGTTCCAAGGCGGACAGTGCCCATGGTGACAGTTCTAATGGTGGTAGTGCTCATGGTAACATTGCCCATGGTGACATTGCTCATGGTGACAGAGCCCATGGTGACAGGGTCCATTGTTACACTGCCCAATGTGACAGTGCTCTTGGTGACAGTGACTATGGTTACAATGCTCATGGTCACAGTGCCCTTTGTGATGGTGCCCATTGTGACATTCCCATGCCTACAGTCTCCATGGTAACCGCAATCACAGAAATAGTGCCCATGGTGACCGTGCTCATGGTGACAGTGCTCATGGTAACAGTGGCAATGGTGAAAGTGCTCTTAGCGACCGTGCCCATAGTGAGAGTGCCCCTGGCAACAGTGTTCATGGTGATAGTGCCCATAGTGACCGCATTCATGGTGACAGTGCTCATGGTCACAATGCTCACAGTGCAAGTGCTCTTAGTGAAATATACTGTGGTGACAGTACCCATAGTGATAGTACCCTTTGTGACCCTTTTCACGGTGACAGTTCCCATGGTGACAGTGCCCATGGTGACAGTGTCCTTGGTGACAGTGCTCATGGTGACAGTGCCCATGGTGAGAGTTCCAATGATGACAATGCCTTTGGTGACAGTTCTCATGGTGATAGTGCTCATGGTCACAGTGCCCATGGCGAAAGTGCTCATGGTGACCATGCTCAAGTTGATAGTGCCCATGGTAAATGGGCCCATGGTGACAGTGCTCATGGTGACAGCGGCAATGCTGACAGTGCCCATGGTGACAGTTCTGATGGTGACAGAGCCCATGGTGACAGTGCTCATGGTGAGAGTGTTCATGGAGCCAGTGTACTTTCTCACAGTGTTCAAGGTGCCCGTGCTCATGGTCACAATGCTCACAGTGATAATGCTCTTAGTGAAATATACCATGGTGACAGTACGCATGGCAATAGTACCCATTGGGACAGAGTTCACGGTGACAGTTCCCTTGGTGAGAGGGCTCATGGTGACAGTGCCCATGGTAACAGTGCTCATGGTGACAGTGCTAATGGTGATAGTTCTCGTGATAAAGCCCTTTGTGAGAGTGCCGATGGTTATAGTCACCATGGTGACCGCAATCTCGGTGAAAATGCCCATGGAGACCGTGCTCATGGTGATAGTGCTCATGGAAATAGTACCAATGGTGACGGTTCCCAAGGTGACAGTGCTCATGGTGACAGTACCCATGGTTATATTGCCTACGGTGACAGTGCCCATGGTGACAATTATCACAGTGATAGTTTCCCTTTTGATAGTGCTCATGGTTAGAGTGCTCATGGTGACAGTGCCCACGGTGACAATGCTCATGGTGAGAGTGCCCGTTGTGACAGTGTCCATGGTTATATTCACCATGTTGACCGCAATCATGGTAATAGTGCCCGTGGTGACAATGCCCATGGTGACAGTGCTCGTGGTGACAGTGCCCATGGAAACAGTGCTCATGGGGAGTGTGTTCATGGTGATAGTGCTCATGGTCACAATGCTCACAGTGAAAGTGCTCTTTGTGAAATATACTGTGGTGACAGTACCCATAGTGATATTATCCTTTGTGACACTTTTCACGGTGACAGTTCCCATGGTGACAGTGCCCATTGTGACAATGCTTATGGTAATAGTGCTCATGGTGACTGTGGTCATGGTGACAGTGCCAATGGTGACAGTTCTGATGGTGACAGAGCCCATGGTGACAGTGCTCATGGTGAGAGTGTTCATGGACCCAGTGTACTTTCTCACAGTGTTCAAGGTGCCCGTGCTCATGGTCACAATGCTCACAGTGATAATGCTCTTAGTGAAATATACCATGGTGACAGTACGCATGGCAATAGTACCCATTGGGACAGAGTTCACGGTGACAGTTCCCTTGGTGAGAGGGCTCATGGTGACAGTGCCCATGGTAACAGTGCTCATGGTGACAGTGCTAATGGTGATAGTTCTCGTGATAAAGCCCTTTGTGAGAGTGCCGATGGTTATAGTCACCATGGTGACCGCAATCTCGGTGAAAATGCCCATGGAGACCGTGCTCATGGTGATAGTGCTCATGGTAATAGTACCAATGGTGACGGTTCCCAAGGTGACAGTGCTCATGGTGACAGTACCCATGGTTATATTGCCTACGGTGACAGTGCCCATGGTGACAATTATCACAGTGATAGTTCCCCTTTTGATAGTGCTCATGGTTAGAGTGCTCATGGTGACCGTGCCCACGGTGACAGTGCTCATGGTGAGTGCCCGTTGTGACAGTGTCCATGGTTATATTCACCATGTTGACCGCAATCATGGTAATAGTGCCCGTGGTGACAATGCCCATGGTGACAGTGCTCGTGGTGACAGTGCCCATGGAATCAGTGCTCATGGGGAGTGTGTTCATGGTGAAAGTGCTCATGGTCACAATGCTCACAGTGAAAGTGCTCTTTGTGAAATATACTGTGGTGACATTACCCATAGTGATATGACCCTTTGTGACACTTTTCACGGTGACAGTTCCCATGGTGACAGTGCCCATGGTGACAGTGTCCATGGTGACAGTGCTCATAGTGACAGTGCTCATGGCGACAGTGCCCATAGTGAGAGTGCCCCTGGAAACAGTGCTCATGGTGATAGTACTCATGGTGACAGTACTCATGGTGACAGTGTTCATGGTGATAGTGCTCATGGTCGCAATGCTCACAGTTAAAGTGCTCTTTGTGAAATATACTGTGGTGACATTACCCATAGTGATATGTCCCTTTGTGACACTTTTCACGGTGACAGTTCCCATGGTGACAGTGCCCATGGTGACAGTGTCCATGGTGACAGTGCTCACGGTGATACTGCCTCTTGTGACAGTGCCCATAGTTATAGTCTCCATGGTGACCGCAATCACAGTAATAGTGCGCATGGTGACTGTGATCATGGTGACAGTGGTCATGCTGACAGAGCCCATGGTGACAGTTCCAATGCTGACAGTGCCCATGGTGACAGTGCCCATGGTGACAGTGCTCATGGTGACAGAGCCCATGGCGATTACCATCGTGACAGTGTCCACGGTGACAGTGCTCATAGCGATCATTTCCATGGTGACAGTGCTCAGTGTGACAGTGCCCATGGTGACAGTGACCATGGTCACAGTGCTCATGGTGATAGTGCCCATGGTGACAGTGCTCATAGTGACAGAGCTCATGGCGACGGTGCCCATAGTCACAATGCTCACAGTGAAAGTGGTCTTTGTGAAATATACAGTGGTGACAGTACCCATAGTGATATTATCCTTTGTTACACTTTTCACGGTGACAGTTCCCATGGTGACAGTGCCCAGGGTGACAGTGTCCATGGTGACAGTGCTCATGGTGAGAGTGCTCATGGAAAGATTGCTCATGGTGACAGTGCTCATTGTGATAGTGCTCATGGTGATACTGCACATTGTGACACTGCCCATGGTTATAGTCTCCATGGTGACCGCAATCAAAGTAATAGTTCCCATGGTGACCGTGATCATGGTGACAGTGCTCATGGTGACAGAGCCCATGGTGACAGTTCCAATGCTGACTGTGCCCATGGCGACACTGATCATGGTGACACTGATCAAGGAGATAGTGCCCATGGTGACTGGGCCCATGGTGACAGTGGCAAGGCTGACAGTGCCCATGATGACAGTTCTCATGGTGATATTGCTCATAGTGACAGTGCCCATGGTGATAGTGCTCATGGTGACAGTTCCCATGGTGACAGTGCTCATGGTGATAGTGTCCATGGTGAAAGTGCTAAGGGTGACAGTGCCCATGGTGACAGTGCTCATGCTGATAGTGCCCGATGTGAGAGTCCCATGGTTATAATCTGAAAGGTCACTGCAATCACGGTAATAGTGCCCATCGTAACCGTACCCATGGTGATAGTGCCCATTGTGACAGTCCCAAGGTTATAGTCTCCATGTTGACCGCTACCACGGGAATAGTGCCCATGGTGACCGTGCTCATGGTGACAGTGCTCATGGTGACTATTCCCATGGTGGCAATGCTCATGGTAATAGTGCTCATGGTGACTGTGGTCATGGTGACACTGCTCAAGGTGATATTGCCCATGGTGACTGGGCCCATGGTGACAGTGCTCCAGGTGACAGACCCCATGTTGACAGTGGCAATGCTGACACTGCCCATGGTGACAGTTCTCATGGTGATATTGCTCATAGTGATAGTTCCCATGGTGACAGTGCCCTTGGTGACAGTTCTCATGGTGACAGTGCTCAAGGATATAGTGCCGATTTTGACAGTCCCATGGTTATAGTCTCCATGGTGACCGCAATCAAGGTAATAGTGCACACGGTGACTGTGCTCATGGTGACAATTGTCATGGTGACCGTGCCCATGCTGAGAGTGTTCATGGCGACAGTGTACTTGGTGACAGTGTTCATGGTGACTGTGCTCATCGTCATAATGCTCAAAGTGAAAGTGCTCTTAGTGAAATATACTGTGGTGACAGTACCCATAGTGATAGTACCCTTTGTGATGCTTTTCACGGTGACAGTTCCCATGGTGACAGTGCGCATGGTGATAGTGTCCATGGTGACAGTGCTCATGGTGATACTGCCTCTTGTGACACTGCCCATGGATATAGTCTCCATGGTGACCGCAATCACAGTAATAGTGCGCATGGTGACTGTGATCATGGTGACAGTGGTCATGCTGACAGAGCCAGGGTCCATTGTTAAAATGTCCAATGTGACAGTGCTCATGGTGACAGTGACTATGGTTACAATGCTCATGGTCACAGTGCTCATTGTGATAGTGCCCATTGTGACATTCCCATGCTTATAGTCTCCATGGTAACCACAGTCATGGAAATAGTGCCCATGGTGACAGTGCTCATGGCAACAGTGCCCATAGTGAGAGTGCCCATGGCGACAGTGCTCATGGTGATAGTCCCCATGGTGAACCTCCTCATGGTGACAGTACCCAAGGTGAAAATGCCCATGGTGACAATGCCCATGGTGACAGTGTCCATTGTGACAGTTCACATGGTTATAATCTCATTGGTGACCGCAATCACGGTAATAGTGCCCATTGTGACCGTTATCATGGTGACAATGCTCACGGTGACAGTGCCCATGGAAACAGTGCTCATGGTGACAGAGCTCATTGTAATATTGCTCATGGTGATACTGCCCATGGTGACTGGGCACATGATGAGAGTGTTCATGGTGACAGTGGCAATGCTGACAGTGCCGAAGGAGACAGTTCTCATGGTAATATTGCTCATAGTGACACTGCCGAATGTGACAGTGCTCATGATGACAATGACCGTGGTCACAGTGCTCCTGGTGATATTTCCCAGTGTGACATTCCCATGCTTATATTCTCCATGGTAACCGCAACCACGGAAATAGTGCCCATGGTGATCGTGCTCATGGTGACAGTACTCATGGTGATATTGTTCATAGTGACAGTGCCCATGGTGATAGTGGTCATGGTGACAGTGCCCATGGTGACAGTGCTCATGGTGACAGAGCCCATGGCGACAGGGCCGATTGTGACACTGCCCAATGTGACAGTGCTCATGGTGACAATGACCATGGTCACAGTGGTCATGGTCACAGTGCTCCTGGTGATAGTTCCCATTGTGACATTCCCATGCTTAGATTCTCCATGGTAACCGCAACCACGGAAATAGTGCCCATGGTGATCGTGCTCATGGTTACAGTCCTCAAGGCGACAGTGCCCATAGTGACAGTTCTCAAGGTGACAGTGCCCATTGTGACAGTGTCCATGTTTATACTGTCCATGGTGGCCACATTCACTGTTATAGTGCACACGGTGACCGTGCTCATGGTGATAGTGCGAATGGTAAAACTAACCATGGTGACAGTGGCCACGGTGACAGTGCTCATGGTGATCGTGTCGATGGAGACAGTACTCAGGGAGAAAGTGCCCATGGTGACAGTGCTCATGCTGATAGTGCCCGGTGTGAGAGTCCCATGGTTATAATCTCCATGGTCACTGCAATCACGGTAATAGTGCCCATCGTAACCGTACCCATGGTGATAGTGCCCATTGTGACAGTCCCATGGTTATAGTCTCCATGGTAACCGCTACCACGGTAACAATGCCCATGGTGACCGTGCTCATGGTGACAGTGCTCTGTTGACAATTCCCATGGTGACAATGCTCATGGTAATAGTGCTCATGGTGACTGTGGTCATGGTGACAATGCACATGGTAATAGTGTTCATGGTGACTGTGGTCATGGTGACAGTGCCAATGGTGACAGTGCTCATGGTTAAGTGGCCATGGTGACATTGCTCATGCTGATAGTGCTCATGGTGACAGTGCCCATGGTGACAGTTTCCATTGTGACACTGCCCAATGTCACAGTGCTCATGGTGACAGTGACCAGGCTCACAGTGCTCATGGTGATAGTGCCCATTGTGACATTCCCATGCTTATAGTCTCCATGGTAAGTGGAATCACGGCAATAGTGCCCATGGTGACAGTGCTCATGGCGACAGTGCCCATAGTGAGAGTGCCCATGGCGACAGTCCCCATGGCAACGGTGCTCATGGTGATAGTGCCCATGGTGAAACGGCTCATGGTGATAGTACCCATGTAGAGAATGCCCATGGTGACAATGCCCATGGTGAAAGTGTCCATGGTGACAGTGCTCATGGTGATACTGCCTCTTGTGACACTGCACATGGTTATAGTCTCCATGGTGACCGCAATCACAGTTAGAGTGGCCATGGTGACTGTGATCATGGTGACAGTGCTCATGGTGACAGAGCCCATGGTGATAGTTCCAAGGCGGACAGTGCCCATGGTGACAGTTCTAATGGTGGTAGTGCTCATGGTAACATTGCCCATGGTGACATTGCTCATGGTGACAGAGCCCATGGTGACAGGGTCCATTGTTACACTGCCCAATGTGACAGTGCTCTTGGTGACAGTGACTATGGTTACAATGCTCATGGTCACAGTGCCCTTTGTGATGGTGCCCATTGTGACATTCCCATGCCTATAGTCTCCATGGTAACCGCAATCACAGAAATAGTGCCCATGGTGACCGTGCTCATGGTGACAGTGCTCATGGTAACAGTGGCAATGGTGAAAGTGCTCTTGGCGACCGTGCCCATAGTGAGAGTGCCCCTGTCAACAGTGTTCATGGTGATAGTGCCCATAGTGACAGTATTCATGGTGACACTGCTCATGGTCACAATGCTCACAGTGCAAGTGCTCTTAGTGAAATATACTGTGGTGACAGTACCCATAGTGATAGTACCCTTTGTGACCCTTTTCACGGTGACAGTTCCCATGGTGACAGTGCCCATGGTGACAGTGTCCATGGTGACAGTGCTCATGGTGACAGTGCCCATAGTGAGAGTTCCAATGATGACAATGCCTTTGGTGACAGTTCTCATGGTGATAGTGCTCATGGTCACAGTGCCCATGGCGAAAGTGCTCATGGTGACCATGCTCAAGTTGATAGTGCCCATGGTAAATGGGCCCATGGTGACAGTGCTCATGGTGACAGCGGCAATGCTGACAGTGCCCATGGTGACAGTTCTGATGGTGACAGAGCCCATGGTGACAGTGCTCATGGTGAGAGTGTTCATGGAGCCAGTGTACTTTCTCACAGTGTTCAAGGTGCCCGTGCTCATGGTCACAATGCTCACAGTGATAATGCTCTTAGTGAAATATACCATGCTGACAGTACGCATGGTAATAGTACCCATTGGGACAGAGTTCACGGTGACAGTTCCCTTGGTGAGAGGGCTCATGGTGACAGTGCCCATGGTAACAGTGCTCATGGTGACAGTGCTAATGGTGATAGTTCTCGTGATAAAGCCCTTTGTGAGAGTGCCGATGGTTATAGTCACCATGGTGACCGCAATCTCGGTGAAAATGCCCATGGAGACCGTGCTCATGGTAACAGTGCTCATGGTGACAATTCCCATGGTGACCGTCCTCATGGTAATAGTGTTCATGGTGACTGTGCTCATGGTGACAGTGCTCTCGGTGACAGTGCCCATGGTGACAGTTCCCATTGTGACACTGCCCAGTGTGACAGTGCTCATGGTGACAGTGACCATGGTCACAGTGCTCATGGTGATAGTGCCCATGGTGACAGTGCTCATAGTGACAGAGCGCATGGCGACAGTGCCCATAGTCACAATGCTCACAGTGAAAGTGGTCTTTGCGAAATATACGGTGGTGAGAGTACCCATAGTGATATTATCCTTTGTGACACTTTTCACGGTGACAGTTCCCATGGTGACAGTGCCCAGGGTGACAGTGTCCATGGTGACAGTGCTCATGGTGACAGTGCTCATGGAAAGATTGCTCATGGTGACAGTGCTCATTGTGATAGTGCTCATGGTGATACTGCACAGTGTGACACTGCCCATGGTTATAGTCTCCATGGTGACCGCAATCAAAGTAATAGTTCCCATGTTGACCGTGATCATGGTGACAGTGTTCATGGTGACAGAGCCCATGGTGACAGTTCCAATGCTGACTGTGCCCATGGCGACACTGATCATGGTGACACTGATCAAGGTGATAGTGCCCATGGTGACAGGGCCCATGGTGACAGTGGCAAGGCTGACAGTGCCCATGATGACAGTTCTCATGGTGATATTGCTCATAGTGACAGTGCCCATGGTGATAGTGCTCATGGTGACAGTTCCCATGGTAACAGTGCTCATGGTGATAGTGTCCATGGTGACAGTGCTAAGGGTGACAGTGCCCATGGTGACAGTGCTCATGCTGATAGTGCCCGATGTGAGAGTCCCATGGTTATAATCTGAAAGGTCACTGCAATCACGGTAATAGTGCCCATCGTAACCGTACCCATGGTGATAGTGCCCATTGTGACAGTCCCAAGGTTATAGTCTCCATGTTGACCGCTGCCACGGGAATAGTGCCCATGGTGACCGTGCTCATGGTGACAGTGCTCATGGTGACAATTCCCATGGTGGCAATGCTCATGGTAATAGTGCTCATGGTGACTGTGGTCATGGTGACACTGCTCAAGGTGATATTGCCCATGGTGACTGGGCCCATGGTGACAGTGCTCCAGGTGACAGACCCCATGTTGACAGTGGCAATGCTGACACTGCCCATGGTGACAGTTCTCATGGTGATATTGCTCATAGTGATAGTTCCCATGGTGACAGTGCCCTTGGTGACAGTTCTCATGGTGACAGTGCTCAAGGATATAGTGCCGATTTTGACAGTCCCATGGTTATAGTCTCCATGGTGACCGCAATCAAGGTAATAGTGCACACGGTGACTGTGCTCATGGTGACAATGGCCATGGTGACCGTGCTCATGCTGAGAGTGTTCATGGTGACAGTGTACTTGGTGAGAGTGCTCATCATCATAATGCTCAAAGTGAAAGTGCTCTTAGTGAAATATACTGTGGTGACAGTACCCATAGTGATAGTACCCTTTGTGACACTTTTCACGGTGACAGTTCCCATGGTGACAGTGTCCATGGTGACAGTGTCCATGGTGACAGGGCTCACGGTGATACTGCCTCTTGTGACACTGCCCATGGTTATAGTCTCCATGGTGACCGCAATCACAGTAATAGTGCGCATGGTGACTGTGAACATGGTGACAGTGGTCATGCTGACAGAGCCCATGGTGACAGTTCCAATGCTGACAGTGCCAATGGTGACAGTGCCCATGGTGACAGTGCTCATGGTGACAGAGCCCATGGTGATAGGGCCGATTGTGACACTGCCCAATGTGACAGTGCTCATGGTGACAATGACCATGGTCACAATGATCATGGTCACAGTGCTCCTGGTGATAGTTCCCATTGTGACATTCCCATGCTTAGATTCTCCATGGTAACCGCAACCAGGGAAATAGTGCCCATGGTGATCGTGCTCATGGTTACAGTGCTCATGGCGACAGTGCCCATAGTGACAGTTCTCAAGGTGACAGTGCCCATTGTGACAGTGTCCATGTTTATACTGTGCATGGTGACCACATTCACTGTTATAGTGCACACGGTGACCATGCTCATGGTGGTAGTGCGAATGGTGACACTAACCATGATGACAGTGGCCACGGTGACAGTGCTCATGGTGATCGTGTCCATGGAGACAGTACTCAGGGTGAAAGTGCCCATGGTGACAGTGCTCATGCTGATAGTGCCCGGTGTGAGAGTCCCATGGTTATAATCTCCATGGTCACTGCAATCACGGTAATAGTGCCCATCGTAACCGTACCCATGGTGATAGTGCCCATTGTGACAGTCCCATGCTTATAGTCTCCATGGTAACCGCTACCACGGTAATAATGCCCATGGTGACCGTGCTCATGGTGACAGTGCTCTGTTGACAATTCCCATGGTGACAATGCTCATGGTAATAGTGCTCATGGTGACTGTGGTCATGGTGACAATGCACATGGTAATAGTGTTCATGGTGACTGTGGTCATGGTGACAGTGCCAATGGTGACAGTGCTCATGGTTAAGTGGCCATGGTGACATTGCTCATGCTGATAGTGCTCATGGTGACAGTGCCCATGGTGACAGTTTCCATTGTGACACTGCCCAATGTCACAGTGCTCATGGTGACAGTGACCAGGCTCACAGTGCTCATGGTGATAGTGCCCATTGTGACATTCCCATGCTTATAGTCTCCATGGTAAGTGGAATCACGGAAATAGTGCCCATGGTGACAGTGCTCATGGCGACAGTGCCCATAGTGAGAGTGCCCATGGCGACAGTGCCCATGGCAACAGTGCTCATGGTGATAGTGCCCATGGTGAAACTGCTCATGGTGATAGTACCCATGTTGAGAATGCCCATGGTGACAATGCCCATGGTGAAAGTGTCCATGGTGACAGTGCTCATGGTGATACTGCCTCTTGTGACACTGCACATGGTTATAGTCTCCATGGTGACCGCAATCACAGTTAGAGTGGCCATGGTGACTGTGATCATGGTGACAGTGCTCATGGTGACAGAGCCCATGGTGATAGTTCCAAGGCGGACAGTGCCCATGGTGACAGTTGTAATGGTGGTAGTGCTCATGGTAACATTGCCCATGGTGACATTGCTCATGGTGACAGAGCCCATGGTGACAGGGTCCATTGTTACACTGCCCAATGTGACAGTGCTCTTGGTGACAGTGACTATGGTTACAATGCTCATGGTCACAGTGCCCTTTGTGATGGTGCCCATTGTGACATTCCCATGCCTATAGTCTCCATGGTAACCGCAATCACAGAAATAGTGCCCATGGTGACCGTGCTCATGGTGACAATGCTCATGGTAACAGTGGCAATGGTGAAAGTGCTCTTGGCGACCGTGCCCATAGTGAGAGTGCCCCTGTCAACAGTGTTCATGGTGATAGTGCCCATAGTGACAGTATTCATGGTGACAGTGCTCATGGTCACAATGCTCACAGTGCAAGTGCTCTTAGTGAAATATACTGTGGTGACAGTACCCATAGTGATAGTACCCTTTGTGACCCTTTTCACGGTGACAGTTCCCATGGTGACAGTGCCCATGGTGACAGTGTCCATGGTGACAGTGCTCATGGTGACAGTGCCCATGGTGAGAGTTCCAATGATGACAATGCCTTTGGTGACAGTTCTCATGGTGATAGTGCTCATGGTCACAGTGCCCATGGCGAAAGTGCTCATGGTGACCATGCTCAAGTTGATAGTGCCCATGGTAAATGGGCCCATGGTGACAGTGCTCATGGTGACAGCGGCAATGCTGACAGTGCCCATGGTGACAGTTCTGATGGTGACAGAGCCCATGGTGACAGTGCTCATGGTGAGAGTGTTCATGGAGCCAGTGTACTTTCTCACAGTGTTCAAGGTGCCCATGCTCATGGTCACAATGCTCACAGTGATAATGCTCTTAGTGAAATATACCATGCTGACAGTACGCATGGTAATAGTACCCATTGGGAGAGAGTTCACGGTGACAGTTTCCTTGGTGAGAGGGCTCATGGTGACAGTGCCCATGGTAACAGTGCTCATGGTGACAGTGCTAATGGTGATAGTTCTCGTGATAAAGCACTTTGTGAGAGTGCCGATGGTTATAGTCACCATGGTGACCGCAATCTCGGTGAAAATGCCCATGGAGACCGTGCTCATGGTGATAGTGCTCATGGTAATAGTACCAATGGTGACGGTTCCCAAGGTGACAGTGCTCATGGTGACATTACCCATGGTTATATTGCCTACGGTGACAGTGCCCATGGTGACAATTATCACAGTGATAGTTCCCCTTTTGATAGTGCTCATGGTTAGAGTGCTCATGGTGACAGTGCCCACGGTGACAGTGCTCATGGTGAGAGTGCCCGTTGTGACAGTGTCCATGGTTATATTCACCATGTTGACCGCAATCATGGTAATAGTGCCCGTGGTGACAATGCCCATGGTGACAGTGCTCGTGGTGACAGTGCCCATGGAAACAGTGCTCATGGGGAGTGTGTTCATGGTGATAGTGCTCATGGTCACAATGCTCACAGTGAAAGTGCTCTTTGTGAAATATACTGTGGTGACAGTACCCATAGTGATATTATCCTTTGTGACACTTTTCACGGTGACAGTTCCCATGGTGACAGTGCCCATTGTGACAATGCTCATGGTAATAGTGCTCATGGTGACTGTGGTCATGGTGACAGTGCCAATGGTGACAGTGCTCCTCGTTAAGTGCCCATGGTGACATTGCTCATGATGACAGTGCTCATGGTGACAGTGCTCTTGGTGACAGTTCCCATGGTGACAGTTCCCATTGTGACACTGCCCAATGTGACAGTGCTCATGGTAACAGTGTCCATGGTCACAGTGCTCATGGTCACAGTGCTCATTGGGGATAGTGCCCATTGTGACATTCCCATGTATATACTCTCCATGATAACCACAGTCACCGAAATAGGGCCCATGGTGACCGTGCTCATGGTGACAGTTCTCATGGTAACAGTGCCCATGGTGATAGTACTCACAGTGACAGTGCTCATGGAGACAGTTCCCATAGTGAGAGTTCCCCTGGCAACAGTGCTCATGGTGATAGTGCCCATGGTGACAGTACTCATGGTGAAACTGTTCATGGTGATAGTGCGCATGGTCACAATGCTGACAGTGAAAGTGCTCTTAGTGAAATATACTGTGGTGATATTACCCATAGTGATAGTACCCTTTGTGACTCTTTTCACGGTGACAGTTCCCATGGTGACAGTGCCCATGGTGACAGTGTCCATGGTGACAGTGCTCATGGTGACAGTGCTCATTGTGATAGTGCTCATGGTGATACTGCCCATTGTGACACTGCCCATGGTTATAGTCTCCATGGTGACCGCAATCACAGTAATATTGCCCATGGTGCCCGTGATCATGGTGACAGTGCTCATGGTGACAGAGCCCATGGTGACAGTTCCAATGCTGACAGTGCCCATGGTGACAGTTCTAATGGTGAGAGTGCTCATGGTAACAGTGCCCATGGTGACATTGCTCATGGTGACAGAGCCCATGGTGACAGGGTCCATTGTTACACTGCCCAATGTGACAGTGCTCTTGGTGACAGTGACTATGGTCACAATGCTCATGGTCATAGTGCTCATTGTGATAGTGCCCATTGTGACATTTCCATGCTTATAGTCTCCATGGTAAGTGGAATCACGGAAATAGTGCCCATGGTGACAGTGCTCATGGCGACAGTGCCCATAGTGAGAGTGCCCATGGCGACAGTGCTCATGGTGAGAGTGCCCATGGTGAAACTGCTCATGGTGACGGTACCCATGGTGAGAATGCCCATGGTGACACTGCCCATGGTGAGAATGTCCATTGTGACAGTTCACATGGTTATAATCTCCATGGTGACCGCAATCACGGTAATAGTGCCCATTGTGACCGTTATCATGGTGACAATGCCCGTGGAAACAGTGCTCATGGTGACAGTGCTCATTGTGATAGTGCTCATGGTGATAGTGCCCATGGCGACTGGGCACATGTTGACAGTGCTCATGGTGACAGTGCCCATGGTGACAGTTCTCATGGTGATATTTCTCATAGTGACAGTGCCCATGGTGATAGTGCTCATGGTGACAGTCCCCATGGTGACAGTGCTCATGGTGACAGAGCCCATGGTGATAGGGCCGATTGTGACACTGCCCAATGTGACAGTGCTCATGGTGAAAATGTCCATGGTCACAGTGCTCATGGTCACAGTGCTCCTGGTGATAGTTCCCATTGTGACATTCCCATGCTTAGATTCTCCATGGTAACCGCAACCACGGAAATAGTGCCCATGGTGATAGTGCTCATGGTTACAGTGCTCATGGCGACAGTGCCCATAGTGACAGTTCTCAAGGTGACAGTGCCCATTGTGACAGTGTCCATGTTTATACTGTCCATGGTGACCACATTCACTTTTATAGTGCACACGGTGACCGTGCTCATGGTGGTAGTGCGAATGGTGACACTAACCATGGTGACAGTGGCCACGGTGACAGTGCTAATGGTGATCGTGTCCATGGAGACAGTACTCAGGGTGAAAGTGCCCATGGTGACAGTGCTCATGCTGATAGTGCCCGGTGTGAGAGTCCCATGGTTATAATCTCCATGGTCACTGCAATCACGGTAATAGTGCCCATCGTAACCGTACCCATGGTGATAGTGCCCATTGTGACATTCCCATGGTTATAGTCTCCATGGTAACCGCTACCACGGTAATAATGCCCATGGTGACCGTGCTCATAGTGACAGAGCTCATGGCGACAATGCCCATAGTGAGAGTGCCCCTGGAAACAGTGCTCATGGTGATAGTACTCATGGTGACAGTACTCATGGTGACAGTGTTCATGGTGATAGTGCTCATGGTCGCAATGCTCACAGTGAAAGTGCTCTTTGTGAAATATACTGTGGTGACATTACCCATAGTGATATGACCCTTTGTGACACTTTTCACGGTGACAGTTCCCATGGTGACAGTGCCCATGGTGACAGTGTCCATGGTGACAGTGCTCATGGTGACAGTGCTCATGGTGACCGTGCTCATGGAAAGATTGCTCATGGTGACAGTGCTCATTGTGATAGTGCTCATGGTGACACTGCACATTGTGACACTGCCGAGGGTTATAGTCTCCATGGTGACCGCAATCAATGTGATAGTTCCCATGGGGACTGGGCACATGGTGACAGTGCCCATGGTGACATTTCTCATGGTGATATTGTTCATAGTGACAATGCCCATGGTGATAGTTGTCATGGTGACAGTGCCCATGGTGACAGTGCTCATGGTGACAGAGCCCATGGCGACAGGCCCGATTGTGACACTGCCCAATGTGACATGGTCACATTGGTCATGGTCACAGTGCTCCTAGTGATAGTTCCCATTGTGACATTCCCATGCTTATATTCTCCATGGTAACTGTAACCACGGAAATAGTGTCCATGGTGATCATGCTCATGGTGACAGTGCTCATGGTGACAGTGCTCATGGCGACAGTGCCCATAGTGACAGTGCTCATAGCAACAGTGCCCATTGTGACAGTGTCCATGTTTATATTGTACATGGTGACCGCCATCACTGTTAGAGTGCACACGGTGACTGTGCTCATGGTGATAGTGTTAATGGTGACAGTTACCATCGTGACAGTATCCACGGTGACAGTGCTCATAGTGATCGTTTCCATGGTGACAGTGCTCAGTGTGACAGTGCCCATGGTGACTGTGCTCATGCTGATAGTGCCCGATGTGAGAGTCCCCTGCGTATAATCTCCATGGTCACTGCAATCACGGTATAGTGCCCATCGTAACCATACTCATGGTGATAGTGCCCATTGTGACAGTCCTATGGTTATAGTCTCCATGGTTACCGCTACCACGGTAATAGGGCCCATGGTGACCATGCTCATGGTAACAGTGCTCATGGTGACAATTCCCATGGTGACAGTCCTCATGGTAATAGTTTTCATGGTGACTGTGGTCATGGTGACAGTGCCAATGGTGACAGTGCTCATCGTTCAGTACCCATGGTGACATTGCTCATGCTGATAGTGCTCATGGTGACAGTGCTCATGGCGACAGTGCCCATAGTGAGAGTGCCCCTGGCAACAGTGCTCATGGTGATAGTGCCCATGGTGACCGTACTCATGGTGACAGTGTTCATGGTGATAGTGCTCATGGTCACAATGCTCACAGTGAAACTGCTCTTTGTGAAATATACTGTGGTGACAGTACCCATAGTGGTATTACCCTTTGTGACACTTTTCACGGTGACACTTCCCATGGTGACAGTGCCTATGGTGACAGTGTCCATGGTGACAGTGCTCATGGTGACAGTGCTCATTGTGATAGTGCTCATGGTGATACTGCCCATTGTGACACTGCCCATAGTTATAGTCTCCATGGTGACCGCAATCACAGTAATAGTGCCCATGGTGACCGTGATCATGGTGACAGTGCTCATGGTGACAGAGCCCATGGTGATAGTGGCAATGCTGACAGTGCCCATGGTGACAATTCTCATGTTGATATTGTTCATAGTGACAGTGCCCATGGTGATAGTGCTCATGGTGACAGTGCCCATGGCGACAGTGCTCATGGTGACAATGACCATGGTCACAGTGGTCATGGTCACAGTGCTCCTGGTGATAGTTCCCATTGTGACATTCCCATGCTTATATTCTCCATGGTAACCGTAACCACGGAAATAGTGCCCATGTTGATCGTGCTCATTGTGACAGTGCTCATGGTGACAGTGCTCATGGTGAAAGAGCCGATAGTGACAGTTCCAATGCTGACAGTGCCCATGGTGACATTGCTCATGGTGACAGAACCCATGGTGAAAGGGTCCATTGTTACACTGCCCAATGTGACAGTGCTCTTGGTGACAATGACTATGGTCACAATGCACATGGTCTCAGTGCTCATTGTAATAGTGCCCATTGTGATATTCCCATGCTTATAGTCTCCATGGTAACCGCAATCACAGAAATAGTGCCCATGGTGACAGTGCTCATGGCGACAGTGCCCATACTGAGAGTGCCCATGGCAACAGTGCTCATGGTGAGAGTGCTCATGCTGATAGTTCCCGATGTGAGAGTCCCATGGTTATAATCTCCATGGTCACTGCAATCACGGTAATAGTGCCCATCGTAACCGTACCCATGGTGATAGTGCCCATTGTGACAGTCCCATGGTTATAGTCTCCATGGTAACCGCTACCAGGGTAATAATGCCCATGGTGACCGTGCTCATGGTGACAGTGCTCTGTTGACAATTCCCATGGTGACAATGCTCATGGTAATAGTGCTCATGGTGACTGTGGTCATGCTGACAATGCACATGGTAATAGTGTTCATGGTGACTGTGTTCATGGTGACAGTGCCAATGGTGACAGTGCTCATGGTTAAGTGGCCATGGTGACATTGCTCATGCTGATAGTGCTCATGGTGACAGTGCCCATGGTGACAGTTTCCATTGTGACACTGCCCAATGTCACAGTGCTCATGGTGACAGTGACCAGGCTCACAGTGCTCATGGTGATAGTGCCCATTGTGACATTCCCATGCTTATAGTCTCCATGGTAAGTGGAATCACGGAAATAGTGCCCATGGTGACAGTGCTCATGGCGACAGTGCCCATAGTGAGAGTGCCCATGGCGACAGTGCCCATGGCAACAGTGCTCATGGTGATAGTGCCCATGGTGAAACGGCTCATGGTGATAGTACCCATGTTGAGAATGCCCATGGTGACAATGCCCATGGTGAAAGTGTCCATGGTGACAGTGCTCATGGTGATACTGCCTCTTGTGACACTGCACATGGTTATAGTCTCCATGGTGACCGCAATCACAGTTAGAGTGGCCATGGTGACCGTGATCATGGTGACAGTGTTCATGGTGACAGAGCCCATGGTGATAGTTCCAAGGCGGACAGTGCCCATGGTGACAGTTCTAATGGTGGTAGTGCTCATGGTAACATTGCCCATGGTGACATTGCTCATGGTGACAGAGCCCATGGTGACAGGGTCCATTGTTACACTGCCCAATGTGACAGTGCTCTTGGTGACAGTGACTATGGTTACAATGCTCATGGTCACAGTGCCCTTTGTGATGGTGCCCATTGTGACATTCCCATGCCTACAGTCTCCATGGTAACCGCAATCACAGAAATAGTGCCCATGGTGACCGTGCTCATGGTGACAGTGCTCATGGTAACAGTGGCAATGGTGAAAGTGCTCTTAGCGACCGTGCCCATAGTGAGAGTGCCCCTGGCAACAGTGTTCATGGTGATAGTGCCCATAGTGACCGCATTCATGGTGACAGTGCTCATGGTCACAATGCTCACAGTGCAAGTGCTCTTAGTGAAATATACTGTGGTGACAGTACCCATAGTGATAGTACCCTTTGTGACCCTTTTCACGGTGACAGTTCCCATGGTGACAGTGCCCATGGTGACAGTGTCCTTGGTGACAGTGCTCATGGTGACAGTGCCCATGGTGAGAGTTCCAATGATGACAATGCCTTTGGTGACAGTTCTCATGGTGATAGTGCTCATGGTCACAGTGCCCATGGCGAAAGTGCTCATGGTGACCATGCTCAAGTTGATAGTGCCCATGGTAAATGGGCCCATGGTGACAGTGCTCATGGTGACAGCGGCAATGCTGACAGTGCCCATGGTGACAGTTCTGATGGTGACAGAGCCCATGGTGACAGTGCTCATGGTGAGAGTGTTCATGGAGCCAGTGTACTTTCTCACAGTGTTCAAGGTGCCCGTGCTCATGGTCACAATGCTCACAGTGATAATGCTCTTAGTGAAATATACCATGGTGACAGTACGCATGGCAATAGTACCCATTGGGACAGAGTTCACGGTGACAGTTCCCTTGGTGAGAGGGCTCATGGTGACAGTGCCCATGGTAACAGTGCTCATGGTGACAGTGCTAATGGTGATAGTTCTCGTGATAAAGCCCTTTGTGAGAGTGCCGATGGTTATAGTCACCATGGTGACCGCAATCTCGGTGAAAATGCCCATGGAGACCGTGCTCATGGTGATAGTGCTCATGGAAATAGTACCAATGGTGACGGTTCCCAAGGTGACAGTGCTCATGGTGACAGTACCCATGGTTATATTGCCTACGGTGACAGTGCCCATGGTGACAATTATCACAGTGATAGTTTCCCTTTTGATAGTGCTCATGGTTAGAGTGCTCATGGTGACAGTGCCCACGGTGACAATGCTCATGGTGAGAGTGCCCGTTGTGACAGTGTCCATGGTTATATTCACCATGTTGACCGCAATCATGGTAATAGTGCCCGTGGTGACAATGCCCATGGTGACAGTGCTCGTGGTGACAGTGCCCATGGAAACAGTGCTCATGGGGAGTGTGTTCATGGTGATAGTGCTCATGGTCACAATGCTCACAGTGAAAGTGCTCTTTGTGAAATATACTGTGGTGACAGTACCCATAGTGATATTATCCTTTGTGACACTTTTCACGGTGACAGTTCCCATGGTGACAGTGCCCATTGTGACAATGCTTATGGTAATAGTGCTCATGGTGACTGTGGTCATGGTGACAGTGCCAATGGTGACAGTTCTGATGGTGACAGAGCCCATGGTGACAGTGCTCATGGTGAGAGTGTTCATGGACCCAGTGTACTTTCTCACAGTGTTCAAGGTGCCCGTGCTCATGGTCACAATGCTCACAGTGATAATGCTCTTAGTGAAATATACCATGGTGACAGTACGCATGGCAATAGTACCCATTGGGACAGAGTTCACGGTGACAGTTCCCTTGGTGAGAGGGCTCATGGTGACAGTGCCCATGGTAACAGTGCTCATGGTGACAGTGCTAATGGTGATAGTTCTCGTGATAAAGCCCTTTGTGAGAGTGCCGATGGTTATAGTCACCATGGTGACCGCAATCTCGGTGAAAATGCCCATGGAGACCGTGCTCATGGTGATAGTGCTCATGGTAATAGTACCAATGGTGACGGTTCCCAAGGTGACAGTGCTCATGGTGACAGTACCCATGGTTATATTGCCTACGGTGACAGTGCCCATGGTGACAATTATCACAGTGATAGTTCCCCTTTTGATAGTGCTCATGGTTAGAGTGCTCATGGTGACCGTGCCCACGGTGACAGTGCTCATGGTGAGTGCCCGTTGTGACAGTGTCCATGGTTATATTCACCATGTTGACCGCAATCATGGTAATAGTGCCCGTGGTGACAATGCCCATGGTGACAGTGCTCGTGGTGACAGTGCCCATGGAATCAGTGCTCATGGGGAGTGTGTTCATGGTGAAAGTGCTCATGGTCACAATGCTCACAGTGAAAGTGCTCTTTGTGAAATATACTGTGGTGACATTACCCATAGTGATATGACCCTTTGTGACACTTTTCACGGTGACAGTTCCCATGGTGACAGTGCCCATGGTGACAGTGTCCATGGTGACAGTGCTCATAGTGACAGTGCTCATGGCGACAGTGCCCATAGTGAGAGTGCCCCTGGAAACAGTGCTCATGGTGATAGTACTCATGGTGACAGTACTCATGGTGACAGTGTTCATGGTGATAGTGCTCATGGTCGCAATGCTCACAGTTAAAGTGCTCTTTGTGAAATATACTGTGGTGACATTACCCATAGTGATATGTCCCTTTGTGACACTTTTCACGGTGACAGTTCCCATGGTGACAGTGCCCATGGTGACAGTGTCCATGGTGACAGTGCTCACGGTGATACTGCCTCTTGTGACAGTGCCCATAGTTATAGTCTCCATGGTGACCGCAATCACAGTAATAGTGCGCATGGTGACTGTGATCATGGTGACAGTGGTCATGCTGACAGAGCCCATGGTGACAGTTCCAATGCTGACAGTGCCCATGGTGACAGTGCCCATGGTGACAGTGCTCATGGTGACAGAGCCCATGGCGATTACCATCGTGACAGTGTCCACGGTGACAGTGCTCATAGCGATCATTTCCATGGTGACAGTGCTCAGTGTGACAGTGCCCATGGTGACAGTGACCATGGTCACAGTGCTCATGGTGATAGTGCCCATGGTGACAGTGCTCATAGTGACAGAGCTCATGGCGACGGTGCCCATAGTCACAATGCTCACAGTGAAAGTGGTCTTTGTGAAATATACAGTGGTGACAGTACCCATAGTGATATTATCCTTTGTTACACTTTTCACGGTGACAGTTCCCATGGTGACAGTGCCCAGGGTGACAGTGTCCATGGTGACAGTGCTCATGGTGAGAGTGCTCATGGAAAGATTGCTCATGGTGACAGTGCTCATTGTGATAGTGCTCATGGTGATACTGCACATTGTGACACTGCCCATGGTTATAGTCTCCATGGTGACCGCAATCAAAGTAATAGTTCCCATGGTGACCGTGATCATGGTGACAGTGCTCATGGTGACAGAGCCCATGGTGACAGTTCCAATGCTGACTGTGCCCATGGCGACACTGATCATGGTGACACTGATCAAGGAGATAGTGCCCATGGTGACTGGGCCCATGGTGACAGTGGCAAGGCTGACAGTGCCCATGATGACAGTTCTCATGGTGATATTGCTCATAGTGACAGTGCCCATGGTGATAGTGCTCATGGTGACAGTTCCCATGGTGACAGTGCTCATGGTGATAGTGTCCATGGTGAAAGTGCTAAGGGTGACAGTGCCCATGGTGACAGTGCTCATGCTGATAGTGCCCGATGTGAGAGTCCCATGGTTATAATCTGAAAGGTCACTGCAATCACGGTAATAGTGCCCATCGTAACCGTACCCATGGTGATAGTGCCCATTGTGACAGTCCCAAGGTTATAGTCTCCATGTTGACCGCTACCACGGGAATAGTGCCCATGGTGACCGTGCTCATGGTGACAGTGCTCATGGTGACTATTCCCATGGTGGCAATGCTCATGGTAATAGTGCTCATGGTGACTGTGGTCATGGTGACACTGCTCAAGGTGATATTGCCCATGGTGACTGGGCCCATGGTGACAGTGCTCCAGGTGACAGACCCCATGTTGACAGTGGCAATGCTGACACTGCCCATGGTGACAGTTCTCATGGTGATATTGCTCATAGTGATAGTTCCCATGGTGACAGTGCCCTTGGTGACAGTTCTCATGGTGACAGTGCTCAAGGATATAGTGCCGATTTTGACAGTCCCATGGTTATAGTCTCCATGGTGACCGCAATCAAGGTAATAGTGCACACGGTGACTGTGCTCATGGTGACAATTGTCATGGTGACCGTGCCCATGCTGAGAGTGTTCATGGCGACAGTGTACTTGGTGACAGTGTTCATGGTGACTGTGCTCATCGTCATAATGCTCAAAGTGAAAGTGCTCTTAGTGAAATATACTGTGGTGACAGTACCCATAGTGATAGTACCCTTTGTGATGCTTTTCACGGTGACAGTTCCCATGGTGACAGTGCGCATGGTGATAGTGTCCATGGTGACAGTGCTCATGGTGATACTGCCTCTTGTGACACTGCCCATGGATATAGTCTCCATGGTGACCGCAATCACAGTAATAGTGCGCATGGTGACTGTGATCATGGTGACAGTGGTCATGCTGACAGAGCCAGGGTCCATTGTTAAAATGTCCAATGTGACAGTGCTCATGGTGACAGTGACTATGGTTACAATGCTCATGGTCACAGTGCTCATTGTGATAGTGCCCATTGTGACATTCCCATGCTTATAGTCTCCATGGTAACCACAGTCATGGAAATAGTGCCCATGGTGACAGTGCTCATGGCAACAGTGCCCATAGTGAGAGTGCCCATGGCGACAGTGCTCATGGTGATAGTCCCCATGGTGAACCTCCTCATGGTGACAGTACCCAAGGTGAAAATGCCCATGGTGACAATGCCCATGGTGACAGTGTCCATTGTGACAGTTCACATGGTTATAATCTCATTGGTGACCGCAATCACGGTAATAGTGCCCATTGTGACCGTTATCATGGTGACAATGCTCACGGTGACAGTGCCCATGGAAACAGTGCTCATGGTGACAGAGCTCATTGTAATATTGCTCATGGTGATACTGCCCATGGTGACTGGGCACATGATGAGAGTGTTCATGGTGACAGTGGCAATGCTGACAGTGCCGAAGGAGACAGTTCTCATGGTAATATTGCTCATAGTGACACTGCCGAATGTGACAGTGCTCATGATGACAATGACCGTGGTCACAGTGCTCCTGGTGATATTTCCCAGTGTGACATTCCCATGCTTATATTCTCCATGGTAACCGCAACCACGGAAATAGTGCCCATGGTGATCGTGCTCATGGTGACAGTACTCATGGTGATATTGTTCATAGTGACAGTGCCCATGGTGATAGTGGTCATGGTGACAGTGCCCATGGTGACAGTGCTCATGGTGACAGAGCCCATGGCGACAGGGCCGATTGTGACACTGCCCAATGTGACAGTGCTCATGGTGACAATGACCATGGTCACAGTGGTCATGGTCACAGTGCTCCTGGTGATAGTTCCCATTGTGACATTCCCATGCTTAGATTCTCCATGGTAACCGCAACCACGGAAATAGTGCCCATGGTGATCGTGCTCATGGTTACAGTCCTCAAGGCGACAGTGCCCATAGTGACAGTTCTCAAGGTGACAGTGCCCATTGTGACAGTGTCCATGTTTATACTGTCCATGGTGGCCACATTCACTGTTATAGTGCACACGGTGACCGTGCTCATGGTGATAGTGCGAATGGTAAAACTAACCATGGTGACAGTGGCCACGGTGACAGTGCTCATGGTGATCGTGTCGATGGAGACAGTACTCAGGGAGAAAGTGCCCATGGTGACAGTGCTCATGCTGATAGTGCCCGGTGTGAGAGTCCCATGGTTATAATCTCCATGGTCACTGCAATCACGGTAATAGTGCCCATCGTAACCGTACCCATGGTGATAGTGCCCATTGTGACAGTCCCATGGTTATAGTCTCCATGGTAACCGCTACCACGGTAACAATGCCCATGGTGACCGTGCTCATGGTGACAGTGCTCTGTTGACAATTCCCATGGTGACAATGCTCATGGTAATAGTGCTCATGGTGACTGTGGTCATGGTGACAATGCACATGGTAATAGTGTTCATGGTGACTGTGGTCATGGTGACAGTGCCAATGGTGACAGTGCTCATGGTTAAGTGGCCATGGTGACATTGCTCATGCTGATAGTGCTCATGGTGACAGTGCCCATGGTGACAGTTTCCATTGTGACACTGCCCAATGTCACAGTGCTCATGGTGACAGTGACCAGGCTCACAGTGCTCATGGTGATAGTGCCCATTGTGACATTCCCATGCTTATAGTCTCCATGGTAAGTGGAATCACGGCAATAGTGCCCATGGTGACAGTGCTCATGGCGACAGTGCCCATAGTGAGAGTGCCCATGGCGACAGTCCCCATGGCAACGGTGCTCATGGTGATAGTGCCCATGGTGAAACGGCTCATGGTGATAGTACCCATGTAGAGAATGCCCATGGTGACAATGCCCATGGTGAAAGTGTCCATGGTGACAGTGCTCATGGTGATACTGCCTCTTGTGACACTGCACATGGTTATAGTCTCCATGGTGACCGCAATCACAGTTAGAGTGGCCATGGTGACTGTGATCATGGTGACAGTGCTCATGGTGACAGAGCCCATGGTGATAGTTCCAAGGCGGACAGTGCCCATGGTGACAGTTCTAATGGTGGTAGTGCTCATGGTAACATTGCCCATGGTGACATTGCTCATGGTGACAGAGCCCATGGTGACAGGGTCCATTGTTACACTGCCCAATGTGACAGTGCTCTTGGTGACAGTGACTATGGTTACAATGCTCATGGTCACAGTGCCCTTTGTGATGGTGCCCATTGTGACATTCCCATGCCTATAGTCTCCATGGTAACCGCAATCACAGAAATAGTGCCCATGGTGACCGTGCTCATGGTGACAGTGCTCATGGTAACAGTGGCAATGGTGAAAGTGCTCTTGGCGACCGTGCCCATAGTGAGAGTGCCCCTGTCAACAGTGTTCATGGTGATAGTGCCCATAGTGACAGTATTCATGGTGACACTGCTCATGGTCACAATGCTCACAGTGCAAGTGCTCTTAGTGAAATATACTGTGGTGACAGTACCCATAGTGATAGTACCCTTTGTGACCCTTTTCACGGTGACAGTTCCCATGGTGACAGTGCCCATGGTGACAGTGTCCATGGTGACAGTGCTCATGGTGACAGTGCCCATAGTGAGAGTTCCAATGATGACAATGCCTTTGGTGACAGTTCTCATGGTGATAGTGCTCATGGTCACAGTGCCCATGGCGAAAGTGCTCATGGTGACCATGCTCAAGTTGATAGTGCCCATGGTAAATGGGCCCATGGTGACAGTGCTCATGGTGACAGCGGCAATGCTGACAGTGCCCATGGTGACAGTTCTGATGGTGACAGAGCCCATGGTGACAGTGCTCATGGTGAGAGTGTTCATGGAGCCAGTGTACTTTCTCACAGTGTTCAAGGTGCCCGTGCTCATGGTCACAATGCTCACAGTGATAATGCTCTTAGTGAAATATACCATGCTGACAGTACGCATGGTAATAGTACCCATTGGGACAGAGTTCACGGTGACAGTTCCCTTGGTGAGAGGGCTCATGGTGACAGTGCCCATGGTAACAGTGCTCATGGTGACAGTGCTAATGGTGATAGTTCTCGTGATAAAGCCCTTTGTGAGAGTGCCGATGGTTATAGTCACCATGGTGACCGCAATCTCGGTGAAAATGCCCATGGAGACCGTGCTCATGGTAACAGTGCTCATGGTGACAATTCCCATGGTGACCGTCCTCATGGTAATAGTGTTCATGGTGACTGTGCTCATGGTGACAGTGCTCTCGGTGACAGTGCCCATGGTGACAGTTCCCATTGTGACACTGCCCAGTGTGACAGTGCTCATGGTGACAGTGACCATGGTCACAGTGCTCATGGTGATAGTGCCCATGGTGACAGTGCTCATAGTGACAGAGCGCATGGCGACAGTGCCCATAGTCACAATGCTCACAGTGAAAGTGGTCTTTGCGAAATATACGGTGGTGAGAGTACCCATAGTGATATTATCCTTTGTGACACTTTTCACGGTGACAGTTCCCATGGTGACAGTGCCCAGGGTGACAGTGTCCATGGTGACAGTGCTCATGGTGACAGTGCTCATGGAAAGATTGCTCATGGTGACAGTGCTCATTGTGATAGTGCTCATGGTGATACTGCACAGTGTGACACTGCCCATGGTTATAGTCTCCATGGTGACCGCAATCAAAGTAATAGTTCCCATGTTGACCGTGATCATGGTGACAGTGTTCATGGTGACAGAGCCCATGGTGACAGTTCCAATGCTGACTGTGCCCATGGCGACACTGATCATGGTGACACTGATCAAGGTGATAGTGCCCATGGTGACAGGGCCCATGGTGACAGTGGCAAGGCTGACAGTGCCCATGATGACAGTTCTCATGGTGATATTGCTCATAGTGACAGTGCCCATGGTGATAGTGCTCATGGTGACAGTTCCCATGGTAACAGTGCTCATGGTGATAGTGTCCATGGTGACAGTGCTAAGGGTGACAGTGCCCATGGTGACAGTGCTCATGCTGATAGTGCCCGATGTGAGAGTCCCATGGTTATAATCTGAAAGGTCACTGCAATCACGGTAATAGTGCCCATCGTAACCGTACCCATGGTGATAGTGCCCATTGTGACAGTCCCAAGGTTATAGTCTCCATGTTGACCGCTGCCACGGGAATAGTGCCCATGGTGACCGTGCTCATGGTGACAGTGCTCATGGTGACAATTCCCATGGTGGCAATGCTCATGGTAATAGTGCTCATGGTGACTGTGGTCATGGTGACACTGCTCAAGGTGATATTGCCCATGGTGACTGGGCCCATGGTGACAGTGCTCCAGGTGACAGACCCCATGTTGACAGTGGCAATGCTGACACTGCCCATGGTGACAGTTCTCATGGTGATATTGCTCATAGTGATAGTTCCCATGGTGACAGTGCCCTTGGTGACAGTTCTCATGGTGACAGTGCTCAAGGATATAGTGCCGATTTTGACAGTCCCATGGTTATAGTCTCCATGGTGACCGCAATCAAGGTAATAGTGCACACGGTGACTGTGCTCATGGTGACAATGGCCATGGTGACCGTGCTCATGCTGAGAGTGTTCATGGTGACAGTGTACTTGGTGAGAGTGCTCATCATCATAATGCTCAAAGTGAAAGTGCTCTTAGTGAAATATACTGTGGTGACAGTACCCATAGTGATAGTACCCTTTGTGACACTTTTCACGGTGACAGTTCCCATGGTGACAGTGTCCATGGTGACAGTGTCCATGGTGACAGGGCTCACGGTGATACTGCCTCTTGTGACACTGCCCATGGTTATAGTCTCCATGGTGACCGCAATCACAGTAATAGTGCGCATGGTGACTGTGAACATGGTGACAGTGGTCATGCTGACAGAGCCCATGGTGACAGTTCCAATGCTGACAGTGCCAATGGTGACAGTGCCCATGGTGACAGTGCTCATGGTGACAGAGCCCATGGTGATAGGGCCGATTGTGACACTGCCCAATGTGACAGTGCTCATGGTGACAATGACCATGGTCACAATGATCATGGTCACAGTGCTCCTGGTGATAGTTCCCATTGTGACATTCCCATGCTTAGATTCTCCATGGTAACCGCAACCAGGGAAATAGTGCCCATGGTGATCGTGCTCATGGTTACAGTGCTCATGGCGACAGTGCCCATAGTGACAGTTCTCAAGGTGACAGTGCCCATTGTGACAGTGTCCATGTTTATACTGTGCATGGTGACCACATTCACTGTTATAGTGCACACGGTGACCATGCTCATGGTGGTAGTGCGAATGGTGACACTAACCATGATGACAGTGGCCACGGTGACAGTGCTCATGGTGATCGTGTCCATGGAGACAGTACTCAGGGTGAAAGTGCCCATGGTGACAGTGCTCATGCTGATAGTGCCCGGTGTGAGAGTCCCATGGTTATAATCTCCATGGTCACTGCAATCACGGTAATAGTGCCCATCGTAACCGTACCCATGGTGATAGTGCCCATTGTGACAGTCCCATGCTTATAGTCTCCATGGTAACCGCTACCACGGTAATAATGCCCATGGTGACCGTGCTCATGGTGACAGTGCTCTGTTGACAATTCCCATGGTGACAATGCTCATGGTAATAGTGCTCATGGTGACTGTGGTCATGGTGACAATGCACATGGTAATAGTGTTCATGGTGACTGTGGTCATGGTGACAGTGCCAATGGTGACAGTGCTCATGGTTAAGTGGCCATGGTGACATTGCTCATGCTGATAGTGCTCATGGTGACAGTGCCCATGGTGACAGTTTCCATTGTGACACTGCCCAATGTCACAGTGCTCATGGTGACAGTGACCAGGCTCACAGTGCTCATGGTGATAGTGCCCATTGTGACATTCCCATGCTTATAGTCTCCATGGTAAGTGGAATCACGGAAATAGTGCCCATGGTGACAGTGCTCATGGCGACAGTGCCCATAGTGAGAGTGCCCATGGCGACAGTGCCCATGGCAACAGTGCTCATGGTGATAGTGCCCATGGTGAAACTGCTCATGGTGATAGTACCCATGTTGAGAATGCCCATGGTGACAATGCCCATGGTGAAAGTGTCCATGGTGACAGTGCTCATGGTGATACTGCCTCTTGTGACACTGCACATGGTTATAGTCTCCATGGTGACCGCAATCACAGTTAGAGTGGCCATGGTGACTGTGATCATGGTGACAGTGCTCATGGTGACAGAGCCCATGGTGATAGTTCCAAGGCGGACAGTGCCCATGGTGACAGTTGTAATGGTGGTAGTGCTCATGGTAACATTGCCCATGGTGACATTGCTCATGGTGACAGAGCCCATGGTGACAGGGTCCATTGTTACACTGCCCAATGTGACAGTGCTCTTGGTGACAGTGACTATGGTTACAATGCTCATGGTCACAGTGCCCTTTGTGATGGTGCCCATTGTGACATTCCCATGCCTATAGTCTCCATGGTAACCGCAATCACAGAAATAGTGCCCATGGTGACCGTGCTCATGGTGACAGTGCTCATGGTAACAGTGGCAATGGTGAAAGTGCTCTTGGCGACCGTGCCCATAGTGAGAGTGCCCCTGTCAACAGTGTTCATGGTGATAGTGCCCATAGTGACAGTATTCATGGTGACAGTGCTCATGGTCACAATGCTCACAGTGCAAGTGCTCTTAGTGAAATATACTGTGGTGACAGTACCCATAGTGATAGTACCCTTTGTGACCCTTTTCACGGTGACAGTTCCCATGGTGACAGTGCCCATGGTGACAGTGTCCATGGTGACAGTGCTCATGGTGACAGTGCCCATGGTGAGAGTTCCAATGATGACAATGCCTTTGGTGACAGTTCTCATGGTGATAGTGCTCATGGTCACAGTGCCCATGGCGAAAGTGCTCATGGTGACCATGCTCAAGTTGATAGTGCCCATGGTAAATGGGCCCATGGTGACAGTGCTCATGGTGACAGCGGCAATGCTGACAGTGCCCATGGTGACAGTTCTGATGGTGACAGAGCCCATGGTGACAGTGCTCATGGTGAGAGTGTTCATGGAGCCAGTGTACTTTCTCACAGTGTTCAAGGTGCCCATGCTCATGGTCACAATGCTCACAGTGATAATGCTCTTAGTGAAATATACCATGCTGACAGTACGCATGGTAATAGTACCCATTGGGAGAGAGTTCACGGTGACAGTTTCCTTGGTGAGAGGGCTCATGGTGACAGTGCCCATGGTAACAGTGCTCATGGTGACAGTGCTAATGGTGATAGTTCTCGTGATAAAGCACTTTGTGAGAGTGCCGATGGTTATAGTCACCATGGTGACCGCAATCTCGGTGAAAATGCCCATGGAGACCGTGCTCATGGTGATAGTGCTCATGGTAATAGTACCAATGGTGACGGTTCCCAAGGTGACAGTGCTCATGGTGACATTACCCATGGTTATATTGCCTACGGTGACAGTGCCCATGGTGACAATTATCACAGTGATAGTTCCCCTTTTGATAGTGCTCATGGTTAGAGTGCTCATGGTGACAGTGCCCACGGTGACAGTGCTCATGGTGAGAGTGCCCGTTGTGACAGTGTCCATGGTTATATTCACCATGTTGACCGCAATCATGGTAATAGTGCCCGTGGTGACAATGCCCATGGTGACAGTGCTCGTGGTGACAGTGCCCATGGAAACAGTGCTCATGGGGAGTGTGTTCATGGTGATAGTGCTCATGGTCACAATGCTCACAGTGAAAGTGCTCTTTGTGAAATATACTGTGGTGACAGTACCCATAGTGATATTATCCTTTGTGACACTTTTCACGGTGACAGTTCCCATGGTGACAGTGCCCATTGTGACAATGCTCATGGTAATAGTGCTCATGGTGACTGTGGTCATGGTGACAGTGCCAATGGTGACAGTGCTCCTCGTTAAGTGCCCATGGTGACATTGCTCATGATGACAGTGCTCATGGTGACAGTGCTCTTGGTGACAGTTCCCATGGTGACAGTTCCCATTGTGACACTGCCCAATGTGACAGTGCTCATGGTAACAGTGTCCATGGTCACAGTGCTCATGGTCACAGTGCTCATTGGGGATAGTGCCCATTGTGACATTCCCATGTATATACTCTCCATGATAACCACAGTCACCGAAATAGGGCCCATGGTGACCGTGCTCATGGTGACAGTTCTCATGGTAACAGTGCCCATGGTGATAGTACTCACAGTGACAGTGCTCATGGAGACAGTTCCCATAGTGAGAGTTCCCCTGGCAACAGTGCTCATGGTGATAGTGCCCATGGTGACAGTACTCATGGTGAAACTGTTCATGGTGATAGTGCGCATGGTCACAATGCTGACAGTGAAAGTGCTCTTAGTGAAATATACTGTGGTGATATTACCCATAGTGATAGTACCCTTTGTGACTCTTTTCACGGTGACAGTTCCCATGGTGACAGTGCCCATGGTGACAGTGTCCATGGTGACAGTGCTCATGGTGACAGTGCTCATTGTGATAGTGCTCATGGTGATACTGCCCATTGTGACACTGCCCATGGTTATAGTCTCCATGGTGACCGCAATCACAGTAATATTGCCCATGGTGCCCGTGATCATGGTGACAGTGCTCATGGTGACAGAGCCCATGGTGACAGTTCCAATGCTGACAGTGCCCATGGTGACAGTTCTAATGGTGAGAGTGCTCATGGTAACAGTGCCCATGGTGACATTGCTCATGGTGACAGAGCCCATGGTGACAGGGTCCATTGTTACACTGCCCAATGTGACAGTGCTCTTGGTGACAGTGACTATGGTCACAATGCTCATGGTCATAGTGCTCATTGTGATAGTGCCCATTGTGACATTTCCATGCTTATAGTCTCCATGGTAAGTGGAATCACGGAAATAGTGCCCATGGTGACAGTGCTCATGGCGACAGTGCCCATAGTGAGAGTGCCCATGGCGACAGTGCTCATGGTGAGAGTGCCCATGGTGAAACTGCTCATGGTGACGGTACCCATGGTGAGAATGCCCATGGTGACACTGCCCATGGTGAGAATGTCCATTGTGACAGTTCACATGGTTATAATCTCCATGGTGACCGCAATCACGGTAATAGTGCCCATTGTGACCGTTATCATGGTGACAATGCCCGTGGAAACAGTGCTCATGGTGACAGTGCTCATTGTGATAGTGCTCATGGTGATAGTGCCCATGGCGACTGGGCACATGTTGACAGTGCTCATGGTGACAGTGCCCATGGTGACAGTTCTCATGGTGATATTTCTCATAGTGACAGTGCCCATGGTGATAGTGCTCATGGTGACAGTCCCCATGGTGACAGTGCTCATGGTGACAGAGCCCATGGTGATAGGGCCGATTGTGACACTGCCCAATGTGACAGTGCTCATGGTGAAAATGTCCATGGTCACAGTGCTCATGGTCACAGTGCTCCTGGTGATAGTTCCCATTGTGACATTCCCATGCTTAGATTCTCCATGGTAACCGCAACCACGGAAATAGTGCCCATGGTGATAGTGCTCATGGTTACAGTGCTCATGGCGACAGTGCCCATAGTGACAGTTCTCAAGGTGACAGTGCCCATTGTGACAGTGTCCATGTTTATACTGTCCATGGTGACCACATTCACTTTTATAGTGCACACGGTGACCGTGCTCATGGTGGTAGTGCGAATGGTGACACTAACCATGGTGACAGTGGCCACGGTGACAGTGCTAATGGTGATCGTGTCCATGGAGACAGTACTCAGGGTGAAAGTGCCCATGGTGACAGTGCTCATGCTGATAGTGCCCGGTGTGAGAGTCCCATGGTTATAATCTCCATGGTCACTGCAATCACGGTAATAGTGCCCATCGTAACCGTACCCATGGTGATAGTGCCCATTGTGACATTCCCATGGTTATAGTCTCCATGGTAACCGCTACCACGGTAATAATGCCCATGGTGACCGTGCTCATAGTGACAGAGCTCATGGCGACAATGCCCATAGTGAGAGTGCCCCTGGAAACAGTGCTCATGGTGATAGTACTCATGGTGACAGTACTCATGGTGACAGTGTTCATGGTGATAGTGCTCATGGTCGCAATGCTCACAGTGAAAGTGCTCTTTGTGAAATATACTGTGGTGACATTACCCATAGTGATATGACCCTTTGTGACACTTTTCACGGTGACAGTTCCCATGGTGACAGTGCCCATGGTGACAGTGTCCATGGTGACAGTGCTCATGGTGACAGTGCTCATGGTGACCGTGCTCATGGAAAGATTGCTCATGGTGACAGTGCTCATTGTGATAGTGCTCATGGTGACACTGCACATTGTGACACTGCCGAGGGTTATAGTCTCCATGGTGACCGCAATCAATGTGATAGTTCCCATGGGGACTGGGCACATGGTGACAGTGCCCATGGTGACATTTCTCATGGTGATATTGTTCATAGTGACAATGCCCATGGTGATAGTTGTCATGGTGACAGTGCCCATGGTGACAGTGCTCATGGTGACAGAGCCCATGGCGACAGGCCCGATTGTGACACTGCCCAATGTGACATGGTCACATTGGTCATGGTCACAGTGCTCCTAGTGATAGTTCCCATTGTGACATTCCCATGCTTATATTCTCCATGGTAACTGTAACCACGGAAATAGTGTCCATGGTGATCATGCTCATGGTGACAGTGCTCATGGTGACAGTGCTCATGGCGACAGTGCCCATAGTGACAGTGCTCATAGCAACAGTGCCCATTGTGACAGTGTCCATGTTTATATTGTACATGGTGACCGCCATCACTGTTAGAGTGCACACGGTGACTGTGCTCATGGTGATAGTGTTAATGGTGACAGTTACCATCGTGACAGTATCCACGGTGACAGTGCTCATAGTGATCGTTTCCATGGTGACAGTGCTCAGTGTGACAGTGCCCATGGTGACTGTGCTCATGCTGATAGTGCCCGATGTGAGAGTCCCCTGCGTATAATCTCCATGGTCACTGCAATCACGGTATAGTGCCCATCGTAACCATACTCATGGTGATAGTGCCCATTGTGACAGTCCTATGGTTATAGTCTCCATGGTTACCGCTACCACGGTAATAGGGCCCATGGTGACCATGCTCATGGTAACAGTGCTCATGGTGACAATTCCCATGGTGACAGTCCTCATGGTAATAGTTTTCATGGTGACTGTGGTCATGGTGACAGTGCCAATGGTGACAGTGCTCATCGTTCAGTACCCATGGTGACATTGCTCATGCTGATAGTGCTCATGGTGACAGTGCTCTCGGTGACAGTGCCCATGGTGACAGTTCCCATTGTGACACTGCCCAGTGTGACAGTGCTCATGGTGACAGTGACCATGGTCACAGTGCTCATGGTGATAGTGCCCATTGTGACAGTGCTCATAGTGACAGAGCGCATGGCGACAGTGCCCATAGTCACAATGCTCACAGTGAAAGTGGTCTTTGCGAAATATACGGTGGTGAGAGTACCCATAGTGATATTATCCTTTGTGACACTTTTCACGGTGACAGTTCCCATGGTGACAGTGCCCAGGGTGACAGTGTCCATGGTGACAGTGCTCATGGTGACAGTGCTCATGGAAAGATTGCTCATGGTGACAGTGCTCATTGTGATAGTGCTCATGGTGATACTGCACAGTGTGACACTGCCCATGGTTATAGTCTCCATGGTGACCGCAATCAAAGTAATAGTTCCCATGTTGACCGTGATCATGGTGACAGTGCTCATGGTGACAGAGCCCATGGTGACAGTTCCAATGCTGACTGTGCCCATGGCGACACTGATCATGGTGACACTGATCAAGGTGATAGTGCCCATGGTGACTGGGCCCATGGTGACAGTGGCAAGGCTGACAGTGCCCATGATGACAGTTCTCATGGTGATATTGCTCATAGTGACAGTGCCCATGGTGATAGTGCTCATGGTGACAGTTCCCATGGTGACAGTGCCCATGGTGACTGGACCCATGGTGACAGTGGCAAGGCTGACAGTGCCCATGGTGACAGTGCTCATGCTGATAGTGCCCGATGTGAGAGTCCCATGGTTATAATCTGAAAGTTCACTGCAATCACGGTAATAGTGCCCATCGTAACCGTACCCATGGTGATAGTGCCCATTGTGACAGTCCCAAGGTTATCGTCTCCATGTTGACCGCTACCACGGGAATAGTGCCCATGGTGACCGTGCTCATGGTGACAGTGCTCATGGTGACAATTCCCATGGTGGCAATTCTCATGGTAATAGTGCTCATGGTGACTGTGGTCATGGTGACACTGCTCAAGGTGATATTGCCCATGGTGACTGGGCCCATGGTGACAGTGCTCCAGGTGACAGAGCCCATGTTGGCAGTGGCAATGCTGACACTGCCCATGGTGACAGTTCTCATGGTGATATTGCTCATAGTGATAGTTCCCATGGTGACAGTGCCCTTGGTGACAGTTCTCATGGTGACAGTGCTCAAGGATATAGTGCCGATTTTGACAGTCCCATGGTTATATTCTCCATGGTGACTGCAATCAAGGTAATAGTGCACACGGTGACTGTGCTCATGGTGACAATGGTCATGGTGACCGTGCTCATGCTGAGAGTGTTCATGGCGACAGTGTACTTGGTGACAGTGTTCATGGTGACTGTGCTCATCGTCATAATGCTCAAAGTGAAAGTGCTCTTAGTGAAATATACTGTGGTGACAGTACCCATAGTGATAGTACCCTTTGTGACACTTTTCACGGTGACAGTTCCCATGGTGACAGTGCTCATGCTGATAGTGCCCGATGTGAGAGTCCCATGGTTATAATCTGAAAGGTCACTGCAATCACGGTAATAGTGCCCATCGTAACCGTACCCATGGTGATAGTGCCCATTGTGACAGTCCCAAGGTTATAGTCTCCATGTTGACCGCTACCACGGGAATAGTGCCATGGTGACCATGCTCATGGTGACAGTGCTCATGGTGACAATTCCCATGGTGGCAATGCTCAAGGTAATAGTGCTCATGGTGACTGTGGTCATGGTGACACTGCTCAAGGTGATATTGCCCATGGTGACTGGGCCCATGGTGACAGTGCTCCAGGTGACAGAGCCCATGTTGGCAGTGGCAATGCTGACACTACCCATGGTGACAGTTCTCATGGTGATATTGCTCATAGTGATAGTTCCCATGGTGACAGTGCCCTTGGTGACAGTTCTCATGGTGACAGTGCTCAAGGATATAGTGCCGATTTTGACAGTCCCATGGTTATAGTCTCCATGGTGACCGCAATCAAGGTAATAGTGCACACGGTGACTGTGCTCATGGTGACAATTGTCATGGTGACCGTGCTCATGCTGAGAGTGTTCATGGCGACAGTGTACTTGGTGACAGTGTTCATGGTGACTGTGCTCATCGTCATAATGCTAAAAGTGAAAGTGCTCTTAGTGAAATATACTGTGGTGACAGTACCCATAGTGATAGTACCCTTTGTGACACTTTTCACGGTGACAGTTCCCATGGTGACAGTGCCCATGGTGACAGTGTCCATGGTGACAGTGCTCATGGTGATACTGCCTCTTGTGACACTGCCCATGGATATAGTCTCCATGGTGACCGCAATCACAGTAATAGTGCGCATGGTGACTGTGATCATGGTGACAGTGGTCATGCTGACAGAGCCAGGGTCCATTGTTACAATGCCCAATGTGACAGTGCTCATGGTGACAGTGACTATGGTTACAATGCTCATGGTCACAGTGCTCATTGTGATAGTGCCCATTGTGACATTCCCATGCTTATAGTCTCCATGGTAACCACAGTCATGGAAATAGTGCCCATGGTGACAGTGCTCATGGAGACAGTGCCCATAGTGAGAGTGCCCATGGCGACAGTGCCCATGGCAACAGTGCTCATGGTGATAGTCCCCATGGTGAACCTGCTCATGGTGACAGTACCCAAGGTGAAAATGCCCATGGTGACAATGCCCATGGTGACCGTGTCCATTGTGACAGTTCACATGGTTATAATCTCCATGGTGACCGCAATCACGGTAATAGTGCCCATTGTGACCGTTATCATGGTGACACTGCTCATGGTGACAGTGCCCATGGAAACAGTGCTCATGGTGACAGTGCTCATTGTGATAGTGCTCATGGTGATAGTGCCCATGGTGACTGGGCACATGGTGACAGTGCTCATGGTGACAGTGCCCATGGTGACAGTGCTCATGGTGACAGAGCTCATGGTGATAGGGCCGATTGTGACACTGCCCAATGTGACAGTGCTCACGGTGAAAATGACCATGGTCACAGTGCTCATGGTCACAGTGCTCCTGGTGATAATTCCCATTGTGACATTCCCATGCTTATATTCTCCATGGTAACCGTAAACACGGAAATAGTGCCCAAGTTGATCGTGCTCATAGTGACAGTGCCCATGGTGATAGTGGTCATGGTGACAGTGCCCATGGTGACAGTGCTCATGGTGACAGAGCCCATGGCGACAGGGCCGATTGTGACACTGCCCAATGTGACAGTGCTCATGGTGGCAATGACCATGGTCACAGTGGTCATGGTCACAGTGCTCCTGGTGATAGTTCCCATTGTGACATTCCCATGCTTATATTCTCCATGGTAACCGTAACCACGGAAATAGTGCTCAAGGTGATCATGCTCATGGTGACAGTGCTCATGGTGACAGTGCCTCTGGTGACAGTGCTCATGGCAACAGTGCCCAAAGTGACAGTACTCATGGTGACAGTGCCCATTGTGACAGTGTCCATGTTTATATTGTCCATGGTGACCGCTTTCACTCTTATAGTGCACACGGTGACCGTGCTCATGGTGATAGTGCTAATGGTGCCAATAACCATGGTGACAGTGTTCACGGTGAAAGTGCTCATGGTGATAGTGTCCATGGTGACAGTGCTCAGGGTGCCAGTGCCCATGGTGACAGTGCTCATGCTGATAGTGCCCAATGTGAGAGTCCCATGCTTATAATCTACATGGTCACTGCCATCACGGTAATAGGGCCCATTGTGACCGTCCCCAGGGTGATAGTGCCCATTGTGACAGTCCCATGATTATAGTCTCCATGGTGACCGCTACCACGGTAATAGTGCCCATGGTGACCGTGCTCATGGTAACAGTGCTCATGGTGACAGTTCCCATGGTGACAGTGCTCATGGTGATAGTGTCCATGGTGAAAGTTCTAAGGGTGACAGTGCCCATGGTGACAGTGCTCATGCTGATAGTGCCCGATGTGAGAGTCCCATGGTTATAATCTGAAAGTTCACTGCAATCACGGTAATAGTGCCCATCGTAACCGTACCCATGGTGATAGTGCCCATTGTGACAGTCCCAAGGTTATAGTCTCCATGTTGACCGCTACCACGGGAATAGTGCCCATGGTGACCGTGCTCATGGTGACAGTGCTCTTGGTGACAATTCCCATGGTGGCAATGCTCATGGTAATAGTGCTCATGGTGACTGTGGTCATGGTGACACTGCTCAAGGTGATATTGCCCATGGTGACTGGGCCCATGGTGACAGTGCTCCAGGTGACAGACCCCATGTTGACAGTGGCAATGCTGACACTGCCCATGGTGACAGTTCTCATGGTGATATTGCTCATAGTGATAGTTCCCATGGTGACAGTGCCCTTGGTGACAGTTCTCATGGTGACAGTGCTCAAGGATATAGTGCCGATTTTGACAGTCCCATGGTTATAGTCTCCATGGTGACCGCAATCAAGGTAATAGTGCACACGGTGACTGTGCTCATGGTGACAATGGCCATGGTGACCGTGCTCATGCTGAGAGTGTTCATGGTGACAGTGTACTTGGTGAGAGTGCTCATCATCATAATGCTCAAAGTGAAAGTGCTCTTAGTGAAATATACTGTGGTGACAGTACCCATAGTGATAGTACCCTTTGTGACACTTTTCACGGTGACAGTTCCCATGGTGACAGTGTCCATGATGACAGTGTCCATGGTGACAGGGCTCACGGTGATACTGCCTCTTGTGACACTGCCCATGGTTATAGTCTCCATGGTGACCGCAATCACAGTAATAGTGCGCATGGTGACTGTGATCATGGTGACAGTGGTCATGCTGACAGAGCCCATGGTGACAGTTCCAATGCTGACAGTGCCAATGGTGACAGTGCCCATGGTGACAGTGCTCATGGTGACAGAGCCCATGGTGATAGGGCCGATAGTGACACTGCCCAATGTGACAGTGCTCATGGTGACAATGACCATGGTCACAGTGATCATGGTCACAGTGCTCCTGGTGATAGTTCCCATTGTGACATTCCCATGCTTAGATTCTCCATGGTAACCGCAACCACGGAAATAGTGCCCATGGTGATCGTGCTCATGGTTACAGTGCTCATGGCGACAGTGCCCATAGTGACAGTTCTCAAGGTGACAGTGCCCATTGTGACAGTGTCCATGTTTATACTGTCCATGGTGACCACATTCACTGTTATAGTGCACACGGTGACCGTGCTCATGGTGGTAGTGCGAATGGTGACACTAACCATGGTGACAGTGGCCACGGTGACAGTGCTCATGGTGATCGTGTCCATGGAGACAGTACTCAGGGTGAAAGTGCCCATGGTGACAGTGCTCATGCTGATAGTGCCCGGTGTGAGAGTCCCATGGTTATAATCTCCATGGTCACTGCAATCACGGTAATAGTGCCCATCGTAACCGTACCCATGGTGATAGTGCCCATTGTGACAGTCCCATGGTTATAGTCTCCATGGTAACCGCTACCACGGTTATAATGCCCATGGTGACCGTGCTCATGGTGACAGTGCTCTGTTGACAATTCCCATGGTGACAATGCTCATGGTAATAGTGCTCATGGTGACTGTGGTCATGGTGACAATGCACATGGTAATAGTGTTCATGGTGACTGTGGTCATGGTGACAGTGCCAATGGTGACAGTGCTCATGGTTAAGTGGCCATGGTGACATTGCTCATGCTGATAGGGCTCATGGTGACAGTGCCCATGGTGACAGTTTCCATTGTGACACTGCCCAATGTCACAGTGCTCATGGTGACAGTGACCAGGCTCACAGTGCTCATGGTGATAGTGCCCATTGTGACATTCCCATGCTTATAGTCTCCATGGTAAGTGGAATCACGGAAATAGTGCCCATGGTGACAGTGCTCATGGCGACAGTGCCCATAGTGAGAGTGCCCATGGCGACAGTGCCCATGGCAACAGTGCTCATGGTGATAGTGCCCATGGTGAAACTGCTCATGGTGATAGTACCCATGTTGAGAATGCCCATGGTGACAATGCCCATGGTGAAAGTGTCCATGGTGACAGTGCTCATGGTGATACTGCCTCTTGTGACACTGCACATGGTTATAGTCTCCATGGTGACCGCAATCACAGTTAGAGGGGCCATGGTGACTGTGATCATGGTGACAGTGCTCATGGTGACAGAGCCCATGGTGATAGTTCCAAGGCGGACAGTGCCCATGGTGACAGTTGTAATGGTGGTAGTGCTCATGGTAACATTGCCCATGGTGACATTGCTCATGGTGACAGAGCCCATGGTGACAGGGTCCATTGTTACACTGCCCAATGTGACAGTGCTCTTGGTGACAGTGACTATGGTTACAATGCTCATGGTCACAGTGCCCTTTGTGATGGTGCCCATTGTGACATTCCCATGCCTATAGTCTCCATGGTAACCGCAATCACAGAAATAGTGCCCATGGTGACCGTGCTCATGGTGACAGTGCTCATGGTAACAGTGGCAATGGTGAAAGTGCTCTTGGCGACCGTGCCCATAGTGAGAGTGCCCCTGTCAACAGTGTTCATGGTGATAGTGCCCATAGTGACAGTATTCATGGTGACAGTGCTCATGGTCACAATGCTCACAGTGCAAGTGCTCTTAGTGAAATATACTGTGGTGACAGTACCCATAGTGATAGTACCCTTTGTGACCCTTTTCACGGTGACAGTTCCCATGGTGACAGTGCCCATGGTGACAGTGTCCATGGTGACAGTGCTCATGGTGACAGTGCCCATGGTGAGAGTTCCAATGATGACAATGCCTTTGGTGACAGTTCTCATGGTGATAGTGCTCATGGTCACAGTGCCCATGGCGAAAGTGCTCATGGTGACCATGCTCAAGTTGATAGTGCCCATGGTAAATGGGCCCATGGTGACAGTGCTCATGGTGACAGCGGCAATGCTGACAGTGCCCATGGTGACAGTTCTGATGGTGACAGAGCCCATGGTGACAGTGCTCATGGTGAGAGTGTTCATGGAGCCAGTGTACTTTCTCACAGTGTTCAAGGTGCCCGTGCTCATGGTCACAATGCTCACAGTGATAATGCTCTTAGTGAAATATACCATGCTGACAGTACGCATGGTAATAGTACCCATTGGGACAGAGTTCACGGTGACAGTTCCCTTGGTGAGAGGGCTCATGGTGACAGTGCCCATGGTAACAGTGCTCATGGTGACAGTGCTAATGGTGATAGTTCTCGTGATAAAGCCCTTTGTGAGAGTGCCGATGGTTATAGTCACCATGGTGACCGCAATCTCGGTGAAAATGCCCATGGAGACCATGCTCATGGTGATAGTGCTCATGGTAATAGTACCAATGGTGACGGTTCCCAAGGTGACAGTGCTCATGGTGACATTACCCATGGTTATATTGCCTACGGTGACAGTGCCCATGGTGACAATTATCACAGTGATAGTTCCCCTTTTGATAGTGCTCATGGTTAGAGTGCTCATGGTGACAGTGCCCACGGTGACAGTGCTCATGGTGAGAGTGCCCGTTGTGACAGTGTCCATGGTTATATTCACCATGTTGACCGCAATCATGGTAATAGTGCCCGTGGTGACAATGCCCATGGTGACAGTGCTCGTGGTGACAGTGCCCATGGAAACAGTGCTCATGGGGAGTGTGTTCATGGTGATAGTGCTCATGGTCACAATGCTAACAGTGAAAGTGCTCTTTGTGAAATATACTGTGGTGACAGTACCCATAGTGATATTATCCTTTGTGACACTTTTCACGGTGACAGTTCCCATGGTGACAGTGCCCATTGTGACAATGCTCATGGTAATAGTGCTCATGTTGACTGTGGTCATGGTGACAGTGCCAATGGTGACAGTGCTCCTCGTTAAGTGCCCATGGTGACATTGCTCATGCTGACAGTGCTCATGGTGACAGTGCTCTTGGTGACAGTTCCCATGGTGACAGTTCCCATTGTGACACTGCCCAATGTGACAGTGCTCATGGTAACAGTGTCCATGGTCACAGTGCTCATGGTCACAGTGCTCATTGGGGATAGTGCCCATTGTGACATTCCCATGTATATACTCTCCATGATAACCACAGTCACCGAAATAGGGCCCATGGTGACCGTGCTCATGGTGACAGTTCTCATGGTAACAGTGCCCATGGTGATAGTATTCACAGTGACAGTGCTCATGGCGACAGTTCCCATAGTGAGAGTTCCCCTGGCAACAGTGCTCATGGTGATAGTGCCCATGGTGACAGTACTCATGGTGAAACTGTTCATGGTGATAGTGCGCATGGTCACAATGCTGACAGTGAAAGTGCTCTTAGTGAAATATACTGTGGTGACAGTACCCATAGTGATATGACCCTTTGTGACACTTTTCACGGTGACAGTTCCCATGGTGACAGTGCCCATGGTGACAGTGTCCATGGTGACAGTGCTCATGGTGACAGTGCTCATGGTGACCGTGCTCATGGAAAGATTGCTCATGGTGACAGTGCTCATTGTGATAGTGCTCATGGTGATACTGCACATTGTGACACTGCCGAGGGTTATAGTCTCCATGGTGACCGCAATCAATGTGATAGTTCCCATGGGGACTGGGCACATGGTGACAGTGCCCATGGTGACATTTCTCATGGTGATATTGTTCATAGTGACAATGCCCATGGTGATAGTTGTCATGGTGACAGTGCCCATGGTGACAGTGCTCATGGTGACAGAGCCCATGGCGACAGGCCCGATTGTGACACTGCCCAATGTGACATGGTCACATTGGTCATGGTCACAGTGCTCCTAGTGATATTTCTCATTGTGACATTCCCATGCTTATATTCTCCATGGTAACTGTAACCACGGAAATAGTGTCCATGGTGATCATGCTCATGGTGACAGTGCTCATGGTGACAGTGCTCATGGCGACAGTGCCCATAGTGACAGTGCTCATGGCGACAGTGCCCATTGTGACAGTGTCCATGTTTATATTGTCCATGGTGACCGCCATCACTGTTAGAGTGCACACGGTGACTGTGCTCATGGTGATAGTGTTAATGGTGACAGTTACCATCGTGACAGTATCCACGGTGACAGTGCTCATAGTGATCGTTTCCATGGTGACAGTGCTCAGTGTGACAGTGCCCATGGTGACTGTGCTCATGCTGATAGTGCCCGATGTGAGAGTCCCCCGCGTATAATCTCCAGGGTCACTGCAATCACGGTAATAGTGCCCATCGTAACCATACCCATGGTGATAGTGCCCATTGTGACAGTCCTATGGTTATAGTCTCCATGGTTACCGCTACCACGGTAATAGTGCCCTTGGTGACCATGCTCATGGTAACAGTGCTCATGGTGACAATTCCCATGGTGACAGTCCTCATGGTAATAGTGTTCATGGTGACTGTGGTCATGGTGACAGTGCCAATGGTGACAGTGCTCATCGTTCAGTACCCATGGTGACATTGCTCATGCTGATAGTGCTCATGGTGACAGTGCTCTCGGTGACAGTGCCCATGGTGACAGTTCCCATTGTGACACTGCCCAGTGTGACAGTGCTCATGGTGACAGTGACCATGGTCACAGTGCTCATGGTGATAGTGCCCATGGTGACAGTGCTCATAGTGACAGAGCGCATGGCGACAGTGCCCATAGTCACAATGCTCACAGTGAAAGTGGTCTTTGCAAAATATACTGTGGTGAGAGTACCCATAGTGATATTATCCTTTGTGACACTTTTCACGGTGACAGTTCCCATGGTGACAGTGCCCAGGGTGACAGTGTCCATGGTGACAGTGCTCATGGTGACAGTGCTCATGGAAAGATTGCTCATGGTGACAGTGCTCATTGTGATAGTGCTCATGGTGATACTGCACAGTGTGACACTGCCCATGGTTATAGTCTCCATGGTGACCGCAATCAAAGTAATAGTTCCCATGGTGACCGTGATCATGGTGACAGTGTTCATGGTGACAGAGCCCATGGTGACAGTTCCAATGCTGACTGTGCCCATGGCGACACTGATCATGGTGACACTGATCAAGGTGATAGTGCCCATGGTGACAGGGCCCATGGTGACAGTGGCAAGGCTGACAGTGCCCATGATGACAGATCTCATGGTGATATTGCTCATAGTGACAGTGCCCATGGTGATAGTGCTCATGGTGACAGTTCCCATAGTAACAGTGCTCATGGTGATAGTGTCCATGGTGACAGTGCTAAGGGTGACAGTGCCCATGGTGACAGTGCTCATGCTGATAGTGCCCGATGTGAGAGTCCCATGGTTATAATCTGAAAGGTCACTGCAATCACGGTAATAGTGCCCATCGTAACCGTACCCATGGTGATAGTGCCCATTGTGACAGTCCCAAGGTTATAGTCTCCATGTTGACCGCTACCACGGGAATAGTGCCCATGGTGACCGTGCTCATGGTGACAGTGCTCATGGTGACAATTCCCATGGTGGCAATGCTCATGGTAATAGTGCTCATGGTGACTGTGGTCATGGTGACACTGCTCAAGGTGATATTGCCCATGGTGACTGGGCCCATGGTGATAGTGCTCCAGGTGACAGACCCCATGTTGACAGTGGCAATGCTGACACTGCCCATGGTGACAGTTCTCATGGTGATATTGCTCATAGTGATAGTTCCCATGGTGACAGTGCCCTTGGTGACAGTTCTCATGGTGACAGTGCTCAAGGATATAGTGCCGATTTTGACAGTCCCATGGTTATAGTCTCCATGGTGACCGCAATCAAGGTAATAGTGCACACGGTGACTGTGCTCATGGTGACAATGGCCATGGTGACCGTGCTCATGCTGAGAGTGTTCATGGTGACAGTGTACTTGGTGAGAGTGCTCATCATCATAATGCTCAAAGTGAAAGTGCTCTTAGTGAAATATACTGTGGTGACAGTACCCATAGTGATAGTACCCTTTGTGACACTTTTCACGGTGACATTTCCCATGGTGACAGTGCCCATGGTGACAGTGTCCATGGTGACAGGGCTCACGGTGATACGGACTCTTGTGACACTGCCCATGGTTATAGTCTCCATGGTGACCGCAATCACAGTAATAGTGCGCATGGTGACTGTGATCATGGTGACAGTGGTCATGCTGACAGAGCCCATGGTGACAGTTCCAATGCTGACAGTGCCAATGGTGACAGTGCCCATGGTGACAGTGCTCATGGTGACAGAGCCCATGGTGATAGGGCCGATTGTGACACTGCCCAATGTGACAGTGCTCATGGTGACAATGACCATGGTCACAGTGATCATGGTCACAGTGCTCCTGGTGATAGTTCCCATTGTGACATTCCCATGCTTAGATTCTCCATGGTAACCGCAACCACGGAAATAGTGCCCATGGTGATCGTGCTCATGGTTACAGTGCTCATGGCGACAGTGCCCATAGTGACAGTTCTCAAGGTGACAGTGCCCATTGTGACAGTGTCCATGTTTATACTGTCCATGGTGACCACATTCACTGTTATAGTGCACACGGTGACCGTGCTCATGGTGGTAGTGCGAATGGTGACACTAACCATGGTGACAGTGGCCACGGTGACAGTGCTCATGGTGATCGTGTCCATGGAGACAGTACTCAGGGTGAAAGTGCCCATGGTGACAGTGCTCATGCTGATAGTGCCCGGTGTGAGAGTCCCATGGTTATAATCTCCATGGTCACTGTAATCACGGTAATAGTGCCCATCGTAACCGTACCCATGGTGATAGTGCCCATTGTGACAGTCCCATGGTTATAGTCTCCATGGTAACCGCTACCACGGTAATAATGCCCATGGTGACCGTGCTCATGGTGACAGTGCTCTGTTGACAATTCCCATGGTGACAATGCTCATGGTAATAGTGCTCATGGTGACTGTGGTCATGGTGACAATGCACATGGTAATAGTGTTCATGGTGACTGTGGTCATGGTGACAGTGCCAATGGTGACAGTGCTCATGGTTAAGTGGCCATGGTGACATTGCTCATGCTGATAGTGCTCATGGTGACAGTGCCCATGGTGACAGTTTCCATTGTGACACTGCCCAATGTCACAGTGCTCATGGTGACAGTGACCAGGCTCACAGTGCTCATGGTGATAGTGCCCATTGTGACATTCCCATGCTTATAGTCTCCATGGTAAGTGGAATCACGGAAATAGTGCCCATGGTGACAGTGCTCATGGCGACAGTGCCCATAGTGAGATTGCCCATGGCGACAGTGCCCATGGCAACAGTGCTCATGGTGATAGTGCCCATGGTGAAACTGCTCATGGTGATAGTACCCATGATTGAGAATGCCCATGGTGACAATGCCCATGGTGAAAGTGTCCATGGTGACAGTGCTCATGGTGATACTGCCTCTTGTGACACTGCACATGGTTATAGTCTCCATGGTGACCGCAATCACAGTTAGAGTGGCCATGGTGACTGTGATCATGGTGACAGTGCTCATGGTGACAGAGCCCATGGTGATAGTTCCAAGGCGGACAGTGCCCATGGTGACAGTTGTAATGGTGGTAGTGCTCATGGTAACATTGCCCATGGTGACATTGCTCATGGTGACAGAGCCCATGGTGACAGGGTCCATTGTAACACTGCCCAGTGTGACAGTGCTCTTGGTGACAGTGACTATGGTTACAATGCTCATGGTCACAGTGCCCTTTGTGATGGTGCCCATTGTGACATTCCCATGCCTATAGTCTCCATGGTAACCGCAATCACAGAAATAGTGCCCATGGTGACCGTGCTCATGGTGACAGTGCTCATGGTAACAGTGGCAATGGTGAAAGTGCTCTTGGCGACCGTGCCCATAGTGAGAGTGCCCCTGTCAACAGTGTTCATGGTGATAGTGCCCATAGTGACAGTATTCATGGTGACAGTGCTCATGGTCACAATGCTCACAGTGCAAGTGCTCTTAGTGAAATATACTGTGGTGACAGTACCCATAGTGATAGTACCCTTTGTGACCCTTTTCACGGTGACAGTTCCCATGGTGACAGTGCCCATGGTGACAGTGTCCATGGTGACAGTGCTCATGGTGACAGTGCCCATGGTGAGAGTTCCAATGATGACAATGCCTTTGGTGACAGTTCTCATGGTGATACTGCTCATGGTCACAGTGCCCATGGCGAAAGTGCTCATGGTGACCATGCTCAAGTTGATAGTGCCCATGGTAAATGGGCCCAAGGTGACAGTGCTCATGGTGACAGCGGCAATGCTGACAGTGCCCATGGTGACAGTTCTGATGGTGACAGAGCCCATGGTGACAGTGCTCATGGTGAGAGTGTTCATGGAGCCAGTGTACTTTCTCACAGTGTTCAAGGTGCCCGTGCTCATGGTCACAATGCTCACAGTGATAATGCTCTTAGTGAAATATACCATGCTGACAGTACGCATGGTAATAGTACGCATTGGGACAGAGTTCACGGTGACAGTTCCCTTGGTGAGAGGGCTCATGGTGACAGTGCCCATGGTAACAGTGCTCATGGTGACAGTGCTAATGGTGATAGTTCTCGTGATAAAGCCCTTTGTGAGAGTGCCGATGGTTATAGTCACCATGGTGACCGCAATCTCGGTGAAAATGCCCATGGAGACCATGCTCATGGTGATAGTGCTCATGGTAATAGTACCAATGGTGACGGTTCCCAAGGTGACAGTGCTCATGGTGACATTACCCATGGTTATATTGCCTACGGTGACAGTGCCCATGGTGACAATTATCACAGTGATAGTTCCACTTTTGATAGTGCTCATGGTTAGAGTGCTCGTGGTGACAGTGCCCACGGTGACAGTGCTCATGGTGAGAGTGCCCGTTGTGACAGTGTCCATGGTTATAATCACCATGTTGACCGCAATCATGGTAATAGTGCCCGTGGTGACAATGCCCATGGTGACAGTGCTCGTGGTGACAGTGCCCATGGAAACAGTGCTCATGGGGAGTGTGTTCATGGTGATAGTGCTCATGGTCACAATGCTCACAGTGAAAGTGCTCTTTGTGAAATATACTGTGGTGACAGTACCCATAGTGATATTATCCTTTGTGACACTTTTCACGGTGACAGTTCCCATGGTGACAGTGCCCATTGAGACAATGCTCATGGTAATAGTGCTCATGGTGACTGTGGTCATGGTGACAGTGCCAATGGTGACAGTGCTCCTCGTTAAGTGCCCATGGTGACATTGCTCATGCTGACAGTGCTCATGGTGACAGTGCTCTTGGTGACAGTTCCCATGGTGACAGTTCCCATTGGGACACTGCCCAATGTGACAGTGCTCATGGTAACAGTGTCCATGGTCACAGTGCTCATGGTCACAGTGCTCATTGGGGATAGTGCCCATTGTGACATTCCCATGTATATACTCTCCATGATAACCACAGTCACCGAAATAGGGCCCATGGTGACCATGCTCATGGTGACAGTTCTCATGGCATCAGTGCCCATGGTGATAGTACTCACAGTGACAGTGCTCATGGCGACAGTTCCCATAGT
>NW_026711721.1:0-55576 GCF_026419965.1 Kogia breviceps
TAAGTGCATCAAGTGTGTGTAAAGCGGCCTAAAACCAGCAGGGAAAATCAGCTCAGACCCATTCTGAGGATACATTTCCAACACAAAGAAGAAACAAGCAGGGCAAAACAGAGAGAAATTCTTCCAAAATGCGTTCAGGGACTGGCATGCAACCAGGATTGACCACATCTACAGCCCCAGCGGCAGAAGACAGAAGGCTGGACACTCTTGGGGCTGAGACGATTGGTGAGGTTGGGAAAGCAAATGCAGACCCTTGAAAGGAATCCTGCGTGCTCCCCATTCCATGGCTCCCAACTCTCCAGGTTCAACGCAATCTTCCGACAGCGAAAGCACTCATTGGAAACCCAGCGGATGCTACACCGTGGGATCGGGAAAGCTTTCTGAAACTCACCTCAGTTTTCCTCTCCTGGTGCTCGTGTTCTCCATTCAGGCCCCCTTACTAACAATCTCCCCACTTGGAGACTCGGCGCCTTTCCATGCCTCTTTCGTACCGTCTGCAATTTGTCCGCAGGATGAACTGCAAGAGGGGGAACCAATGAGAGACTCGCTGGAGGTGTTTGGTCGGGCACATGTCACTCTCATTTCCCATCACGAAGAAGAATTCACCAGCGGTTCAGCCTGCCACCGCGGATCGACAATAGGGCGTGAAGCCATCCAGCCGTGTTGCGTCCCACTCACAAAAAAGCGACTTGGGAAATGGAGCTCAGGGGCCCTGCACTTCCCAAACCTGCAGAGTTCTAAACGATAACTATCGCCCCAAAATATATTGAGCGCAGGCTACGAAGAGGCGCTGAACGCAAGGCAGAACTGCAGGAAACGGATGTCAACGGGTACATCGGAATGGCCCCGATAGCACATGAAAAGCGCCAGAACGTGGACAATGATGCGGTTGGCCAAAAAGGGCGTATGCGTTTTTTCCTGAATATATTCAGGAAAAAACGCATACGCCCTTTTTGGCCAACCAAGCAACCTGGGAGAGCAAATCAGCACTACAAAGAAATCTCTCGCCCCCCGCCCCCCCGGGGCAAAAGGGCCAGGCGAAAAAAGTCTAAACACCAGAAAGGCAGGACAGCCCACGGAGTCAAGGGAGCCTTGTTAAGCTGATGGGCGGGATGTCAATGGCCAACAGCCAATCTTCACAAGTGTATCCTCTTTCCCAAACCATGTAAAACACAGAACCACAGAGCATAGGGCACTTCCACACATGGGCGTTGACCTTGGGAAAATGAAAAAATCAACCAGACACAGGGACCCCAAAGTTGAGGGCTGCTGTCTTGACAAGAACCTCCACTCCGGTACACGTTTCATATCCCAGGAAAGAGCCAAGTGGACAAAGACGAGTGGACAAGTGGACAAAGACAAGTGGACAAGTGGACAAGTGGTGCTACGTAGGTCCAATGGAGTGTCACTCAGCCATGAAATCCACGTCATGAGGCTGGTAGCAGCATCCTGAGTGGATTTAGGTACGATCATCCTCAGTGAAATAAGTCCCACAAAAAAAGAAACTTAGGATATCACTTATCGAGGGAATGTAAAAATCGCTCCCCATGAACGGAATCCCCAAACAGAACAGAGTCACGCTTTTAGAAAACACACTTATGCCTGCTTCAGGGGAAAGGTGAGGTGCGGTGACGCATAAAACTCGAGTTTGAAATGAGCACAGATACCCTTCCGAAAACCGAATATGGAATGGACACGACCTACTCCTTGCTCAATCAACTGGACTCACCAGACCCTGTTCATCGCACAAGTATCTATCCGACTAGTAAGCATCTTAAAAGCTAAGTCTTGATATCTCTGTGTAAGTGCATCAAGTGTGTGTAAAGCGGCCTAAAACCAGCAGGGAAAATCAGCTCAGACCCATTCTGAGGATACATTTCCAACACAAAGAAGAAACAAGCAGGGCAAAACAGAGAGAAATTCTTCCAAAATGCGTTCAGGGACTGGCATGCAACCAGGATTGACCACATCTACAGCCCCAGCGGCAGAAGACAGAAGGCTGGACACTCTTGGGGCTGAGACGATTGGTGAGGTTGGGAAAGCAAATGCAGACCCTTGAAAGGAATCCTGCGTGCTCCCCATTCCATGGCTCCCAACTCTCCAGGTTCAACGCAATCTTCCGACAGCGAAAGCACTCATTGGAAACCCAGCGGATGCTACACCGTGGGATCGGGAAAGCTTTCTGAAACTCACCTCAGTTTTCCTCTCCTGGTGCTCGTGTTCTCCATTCAGGCCCCCTTACTAACAATCTCCCCACTTGGAGACTCGGCGCCTTTCCATGCCTCTTTCGTACCGTCTGCAATTTGTCCGCAGGATGAACTGCAAGAGGGGGAACCAATGAGAGACTCGCTGGAGGTGTTTGGTCGGGCACATGTCACTCTCATTTCCCATCACGAAGAAGAATTCACCAGCGGTTCAGCCTGCCACCGCGGATCGACAATAGGGCGTGAAGCCATCCAGCCGTGTTGCGTCCCACTCACAAAAAAGCGACTTGGGAAATGGAGCTCAGGGGCCCTGCACTTCCCAAACCTGCAGAGTTCTAAACGATAACTATCGCCCCAAAATATATTGAGCGCAGGCTACGAAGAGGCGCTGAACGCAAGGCAGAACTGCAGGAAACGGATGTCAACGGGTACATCGGAATGGCCCCGATAGCACATGAAAAGCGCCAGAACGTGGACAATGATGCGGTTGGCCAAAAAGGGCGTATGCGTTTTTTCCTGAATATATTCAGGAAAAAACGCATACGCCCTTTTTGGCCAACCAAGCAACCTGGGAGAGCAAATCAGCACTACAAAGAAATCTCTCGCCCCCCCCCGGGGGGGCAAAAGGGCCAGGCGAAAAAAGTCTAAACACCAGAAAGGCAGGACAGCCCACGGAGTCAAGGGAGCCTTGTTAAGCTGATGGGCGGGATGTCAATGGCCAACAGCCAATCTTCACAAGTGTATCCTCTTTCCCAAACCATGTAAAACACAGAACCACAGAGCATAGGGCACTTCCACACATGGGCGTTGACCTTGGGAAAATGAAAAAATCAACCAGACACAGGGACCCCAAAGTTGAGGGCTGCTGTCTTGACAAGAACCTCCACTCCGGTACACGTTTCATATCCCAGGAAAGAGCCAAGTGGACAAAGACGAGTGGACAAGTGGACAAAGACAAGTGGACAAGTGGACAAGTGGTGCTACGTAGGTCCAATGGAGTGTCACTCAGCCATGAAATCCACGTCATGAGGCTGGTAGCAGCATCCTGAGTGGATTTAGGTACGATCATCCTCAGTGAAATAAGTCCCACAAAAAAAGAAACTTAGGATATCACTTATCGAGGGAATGTAAAAATCGCTCCCCATGAACGGAATCCCCAAACAGAACAGAGTCACGCTTTTAGAAAACACACTTATGCCTGCTTCAGGGGAAAGGTGAGGTGCGGTGACGCATAAAACTCGAGTTTGAAATGAGCACAGATACCCTTCCGAAAACCGAATATGGAATGGACACGACCTACTCCTTGCTCAATCAACTGGACTCACCAGACCCTGTTCATCGCACAAGTATCTATCCGACTAGTAAGCATCTTAAAAGCTAAGTCTTGATATCTCTGTGTAAGTGCATCAAGTGTGTGTAAAGCGGCCTAAAACCAGCAGGGAAAATCAGCTCAGACCCATTCTGAGGATACATTTCCAACACAAAGAAGAAACAAGCAGGGCAAAACAGAGAGAAATTCTTCCAAAATGCGTTCAGGGACTGGCATGCAACCAGGATTGACCACATCTACAGCCCCAGCGGCAGAAGACATAAGGCTGGACACTCTTGGGGCTGAGACGATTGGTGAGGTTGGGAAAGCAAATGCAGACCCTTGAAAGGAATCCTGCGTGCTCCCCATTCCATGGCTCCCAACTCTCCAGGTTCAACGCAATCTTCCGACAGCGAAAGCACTCATTGGAAACCCAGCGGATGCTACACCGTGGGATCGGGAAAGCTTTCTGAAACTCACCTCAGTTTTCCTCTCCTGGTGCTCGTGTTCTCCATTCAGGCCCCCTTACTAACAATCTCCCCACTTGGAGACTCGGCGCCTTTCCATGCCTCTTTCGTACCGTCTGCAATTTGTCCGCAGGATGAACTGCAAGAGGGGGAACCAATGAGAGACTCGCTGGAGGTGTTTGGTCGGGCACATGTCACTCTCATTTCCCATCACGAAGAAGAATTCACCAGCGGTTCAGCCTGCCACCGCGGATCGACAATAGGGCGTGAAGCCATCCAGCCGTGTTGCGTCCCACTCACAAAAAAGCGACTTGGGAAATGGAGCTCAGGGGCCCTGCACTTCCCAAACCTGCAGAGTTCTAAACGATAACTATCGCCCCAAAATATATTGAGGTCAGGCTACGAAGAGGCGCTGAACGCAAGGCAGAACTGCAGGAAACGGATGTCAACGGGTACATCGGAATGGCCCCGATAGCACATGAAAAGCGCCAGAACGTGGACAATGATGCGGTTGGCCAAAAAGGGCGTATGCGTTTTTTCCTGAATATATTCAGGAAAAAACGCATACGCCCTTTTTGGCCAACCAAGCAACCTGGGAGAGCAAATCAGCACTACAAAGAAATCTCTCGCCCCCCGCCCCCCCGGGGCAAAAGGGCCAGGCGAAAAAAGTCTAAAAACCAGAAAGGCAGGACAGCCCACGGAGTCAAGGGAGCCTTGTTAAGCTGATGGGCGGGATGTCAATGGCCAACAGCCAATCTTCACAAGTGTATCCTCTTTCCCAAACCATGTAAAACACAGAACCACAGAGCATAGGGCACTTCCACACATGGGCGTTGACCTTGGGAAAATGAAAAAATCAACCAGACACAGGGACCCCAAAGTTGAGGGCTGCTGTCTTGACAAGAACCTCCACTCCGGTACACGTTTCATATCCCAGGAAAGAGCCAAGTGGACAAAGACGAGTGGACAAGTGGACAAAGACAAGTGGACAAGTGGACAAGTGGTGCTACGTAGGTCCAATGGAGTGTCACTCAGCCATGAAATCCACGTCATGAGGCTGGTAGCAGCATCCTGAGTGGATTTAGGTACGATCATCCTCAGTGAAATAAGTCCCACAAAAAAAGAAACTTAGGATATCACTTATCGAGGGAATGTAAAAATCGCTCCCCATGAACGGAATCCCCAAACAGAACAGAGTCACGCTTTTAGAAAACACACTTATGCCTGCTTCAGGGGAAAGGTGAGGTGCGGTGACGCATAAAACTCGAGTTTGAAATGAGCACAGATACCCTTCCGAAAACCGAATATGGAATGGACACGACCTACTCCTTGCTCAATCAACTGGACTCACCAGACCCTGTTCATCGCACAAGTATCTATCCGACTAGTAAGCATCTTAAAAGCTAAGTCTTGATATCTCTGTGTAAGTGCATCAAGTGTGTGTAAAGCGGCCTAAAACCAGCAGGGAAAATCAGCTCAGACCCATTCTGAGGATACATTTCCAACACAAAGAAGAAACAAGCAGGGCAAAACAGAGAGAAATTCTTCCAAAATGCGTTCAGGGACTGGCATGCAACCAGGATTGACCACATCTACAGCCCCAGCGGCAGAAGACATAAGGCTGGACACTCTTGGGGCTGAGACGATTGGTGAGGTTGGGAAAGCAAATGCAGACCCTTGAAAGGAATCCTGCGTGCTCCCCATTCCATGGCTCCCAACTCTCCAGGTTCAACGCAATCTTCCGACAGCGAAAGCACTCATTGGAAACCCAGCGGATGCTACACCGTGGGATCGGGAAAGCTTTCTGAAACTCACCTCAGTTTTCCTCTCCTGGTGCTCGTGTTCTCCATTCAGGCCCCCTTACTAACAATCTCCCCACTTGGAGACTCGGCGCCTTTCCATGCCTCTTTCGTACCGTCTGCAATTTGTCCGCAGGATGAACTGCAAGAGGGGGAACCAATGAGAGACTCGCTGGAGGTGTTTGGTCGGGCACATGTCACTCTCATTTCCCATCACGAAGAAGAATTCACCAGCGGTTCAGCCTGCCACCGCGGATCGACAATAGGGCGTGAAGCCATCCAGCCGTGTTGCGTCCCACTCACAAAAAAGCGACTTGGGAAATGGAGCTCAGGGGCCCTGCACTTCCCAAACCTGCAGAGTTCTAAACGATAACTATCGCCCCAAAATATATTGAGGTCAGGCTACGAAGAGGCGCTGAACGCAAGGCAGAACTGCAGGAAACGGATGTCAACGGGTACATCGGAATGGCCCCGATAGCACATGAAAAGCGCCAGAACGTGGACAATGATGCGGTTGGCCAAAAAGGGCGTATGCGTTTTTTCCTGAATATATTCAGGAAAAAACGCATACGCCCTTTTTGGCCAACCAAGCAACCTGGGAGAGCAAATCAGCACTACAAAGAAATCTCTCGCCCCCCGCCCCCCCGGGGCAAAAGGGCCAGGCGAAAAAAGTCTAAAAACCAGAAAGGCAGGACAGCCCACGGAGTCAAGGGAGCCTTGTTAAGCTGATGGGCGGGATGTCAATGGCCAACAGCCAATCTTCACAAGTGTATCCTCTTTCCCAAACCATGTAAAACACAGAACCACAGAGCATAGGGCACTTCCACACATGGGCGTTGACCTTGGGAAAATGAAAAAATCAACCAGACACAGGGACCCCAAAGTTGAGGGCTGCTGTCTTGACAAGAACCTCCACTCCGGTACACGTTTCATATCCCAGGAAAGAGCCAAGTGGACAAAGACGAGTGGACAAGTGGACAAAGACAAGTGGACAAGTGGACAAGTGGTGCTACGTAGGTCCAATGGAGTGTCACTCAGCCATGAAATCCACGTCATGAGGCTGGTAGCAGCATCCTGAGTGGATTTAGGTACGATCATCCTCAGTGAAATAAGTCCCACAAAAAAAGAAACTTAGGATATCACTTATCGAGGGAATGTAAAAATCGCTCCCCATGAACGGAATCCCCAAACAGAACAGAGTCACGCTTTTAGAAAACACACTTATGCCTGCTTCAGGGGAAAGGTGAGGTGCGGTGACGCATAAAACTCGAGTTTGAAATGAGCACAGATACCCTTCCGAAAACCGAATATGGAATGGACACGACCTACTCCTTGCTCAATCAACTGGACTCACCAGACCCTGTTCATCGCACAAGTATCTATCCGACTAGTAAGCATCTTAAAAGCTAAGTCTTGATATCTCTGTGTAAGTGCATCAAGTGTGTGTAAAGCGGCCTAAAACCAGCAGGGAAAATCAGCTCAGACCCATTCTGAGGATACATTTCCAACACAAAGAAGAAACAAGCAGGGCAAAACAGAGAGAAATTCTTCCAAAATGCGTTCAGGGACTGGCATGCAACCAGGATTGACCACATCTACAGCCCCAGCGGCAGAAGACATAAGGCTGGACACTCTTGGGGCTGAGACGATTGGTGAGGTTGGGAAAGCAAATGCAGACCCTTGAAAGGAATCCTGCGTGCTCCCCATTCCATGGCTCCCAACTCTCCAGGTTCAACGCAATCTTCCGACAGCGAAAGCACTCATTGGAAACCCAGCGGATGCTACACCGTGGGATCGGGAAAGCTTTCTGAAACTCACCTCAGTTTTCCTCTCCTGGTGCTCGTGTTCTCCATTCAGGCCCCCTTACTAACAATCTCCCCACTTGGAGACTCGGCGCCTTTCCATGCCTCTTTCGTACCGTCTGCAATTTGTCCGCAGGATGAACTGCAAGAGGGGGAACCAATGAGAGACTCGCTGGAGGTGTTTGGTCGGGCACATGTCACTCTCATTTCCCATCACGAAGAAGAATTCACCAGCGGTTCAGCCTGCCACCGCGGATCGACAATAGGGCGTGAAGCCATCCAGCCGTGTTGCGTCCCACTCACAAAAAAGCGACTTGGGAAATGGAGCTCAGGGGCCCTGCACTTCCCAAACCTGCAGAGTTCTAAACGATAACTATCGCCCCAAAATATATTGAGGTCAGGCTACGAAGAGGCGCTGAACGCAAGGCAGAACTGCAGGAAACGGATGTCAACGGGTACATCGGAATGGCCCCGATAGCACATGAAAAGCGCCAGAACGTGGACAATGATGCGGTTGGCCAAAAAGGGCGTATGCGTTTTTTCCTGAATATATTCAGGAAAAAACGCATACGCCCTTTTTGGCCAACCAAGCAACCTGGGAGAGCAAATCAGCACTACAAAGAAATCTCTCGCCCCCCCCCCCCCCCCGGGGCAAAAGGGCCAGGCGAAAAAAGTCTAAAAACCAGAAAGGCAGGACAGCCCACGGAGTCAAGGGAGCCTTGTTAAGCTGATGGGCGGGATGTCAATGGCCAACAGCCAATCTTCACAAGTGTATCCTCTTTCCCAAACCATGTAAAACACAGAACCACAGAGCATAGGGCACTTCCACACATGGGCGTTGACCTTGGGAAAATGAAAAAATCAACCAGACACAGGGACCCCAAAGTTGAGGGCTGCTGTCTTGACAAGAACCTCCACTCCGGTACACGTTTCATATCCCAGGAAAGAGCCAAGTGGACAAAGACGAGTGGACAAGTGGACAAAGACAAGTGGACAAGTGGACAAGTGGTGCTACGTAGGTCCAATGGAGTGTCACTCAGCCATGAAATCCACGTCATGAGGCTGGTAGCAGCATCCTGAGTGGATTTAGGTACGATCATCCTCAGTGAAATAAGTCCCACAAAAAAAGAAACTTAGGATATCACTTATCGAGGGAATGTAAAAATCGCTCCCCATGAACGGAATCCCCAAACAGAACAGAGTCACGCTTTTAGAAAACACACTTATGCCTGCTTCAGGGGAAAGGTGAGGTGGGGTGACGCATAAAACTCGAGTTTGAAATGAGCACAGATACCCTTCCGAAAACCGAATATGGAATGGACACGACCTACTCCTTGCTCAATCAACTGGACTCACCAGACCCTGTTCATCGCACAAGTATCTATCCGACTAGTAAGCATCTTCAAAGCTAAGTCTTGATATCTCTGTGTAAGTGCATCAAGTGTGTGTAAAGCGGCCTAAAACCAGCAGGGAAAATCAGCTCAGACCCATTCTGAGGATACATTTCCAACACAAAGAAGAAACAAGCAGGGCAAAACAGAGAGAAATTCTTCCAAAATGCGTTCAGGGACTGGCATGCAACCAGGATTGACCACATCTACAGCCCCAGCGGCAGAAGACATAAGGCTGGACACTCTTGGGGCTGAGACGATTGGTGAGGTTGGGAAAGCAAATGCAGACCCTTGAAAGGAATCCTGCGTGCTCCCCATTCCATGGCTCCCAACTCTCCAGGTTCAACGCAATCTTCCGACAGCGAAAGCACTCATTGGAAACCCAGCGGATGCTACACCGTGGGATCGGGAAAGCTTTCTGAAACTCACCTCAGTTTTCCTCTCCTGGTGCTCGTGTTCTCCATTCAGGCCCCCTTACTAACAATCTCCCCACTTGGAGACTCGGCGCCTTTCCATGCCTCTTTCGTACCGTCTGCAATTTGTCCGCAGGATGAACTGCAAGAGGGGGAACCAATGAGAGACTCGCTGGAGGTGTTTGGTCGGGCACATGTCACTCTCATTTCCCATCACGAAGAAGAATTCACCAGCGGTTCAGCCTGCCACCGCGGATCGACAATAGGGCGTGAAGCCATCCAGCCGTGTTGCGTCCCACTCACAAAAAAGCGACTTGGGAAATGGAGCTCAGGGGCCCTGCACTTCCCAAACCTGCAGAGTTCTAAACGATAACTATCGCCCCAAAATATATTGAGGTCAGGCTACGAAGAGGCGCTGAACGCAAGGCAGAACTGCAGGAAACGGATGTCAACGGGTACATCGGAATGGCCCCGATAGCACATGAAAAGCGCCAGAACGTGGACAATGATGCGGTTGGCCAAAAAGGGCGTATGCGTTTTTTCCTGAATATATTCAGGAAAAAACGCATACGCCCTTTTTGGCCAACCAAGCAACCTGGGAGAGCAAATCAGCACTACAAAGAAATCTCTCGCCCCCCCCCCCGGGGGCAAAAGGGCCAGGCGAAAAAAGTCTAAAAACCAGAAAGGCAGGACAGCCCACGGAGTCAAGGGAGCCTTGTTAAGCTGATGGGCGGGATGTCAATGGCCAACAGCCAATCTTCACAAGTGTATCCTCTTTCCCAAACCATGTAAAACACAGAACCACAGAGCATAGGGCACTTCCACACATGGGCGTTGACCTTGGGAAAATGAAAAAATCAACCAGACACAGGGACCCCAAAGTTGAGGGCTGCTGTCTTGACAAGAACCTCCACTCCGGTACACGTTTCATATCCCAGGAAAGAGCCAAGTGGACAAAGACGAGTGGACAAGTGGACAAAGACAAGTGGACAAGTGGACAAGTGGTGCTACGTAGGTCCAATGGAGTGTCACTCAGCCATGAAATCCACGTCATGAGGCTGGTAGCAGCATCCTGAGTGGATTTAGGTACGATCATCCTCAGTGAAATAAGTCCCACAAAAAAAGAAACTTAGGATATCACTTATCGAGGGAATGTAAAAATCGCTCCCCATGAACGGAATCCCCAAACAGAACAGAGTCACGCTTTTAGAAAACACACTTATGCCTGCTTCAGGGGAAAGGTGAGGTGCGGTGACGCATAAAACTCGAGTTTGAAATGAGCACAGATACCCTTCCGAAAACCGAATATGGAATGGACACGACCTACTCCTTGCTCAATCAACTGGACTCACCAGACCCTGTTCATCGCACAAGTATCTATCCGACTAGTAAGCATCTTAAAAGCTAAGTCTTGATATCTCTGTGTAAGTGCATCAAGTGTGTGTAAAGCGGCCTAAAACCAGCAGGGAAAATCAGCTCAGACCCATTCTGAGGATACATTTCCAACACAAAGAAGAAACAAGCAGGGCAAAACAGAGAGAAATTCTTCCAAAATGCGTTCAGGGACTGGCATGCAACCAGGATTGACCACATCTACAGCCCCAGCGGCAGAAGACATAAGGCTGGACACTCTTGGGGCTGAGACGATTGGTGAGGTTGGGAAAGCAAATGCAGACCCTTGAAAGGAATCCTGCGTGCTCCCCATTCCATGGCTCCCAACTCTCCAGGTTCAACGCAATCTTCCGACAGCGAAAGCACTCAATGGAAACCCAGCGGATGCTACACCGTGGGATCGGGAAAGCTTTCTGAAACTCACCTCAGTTTTCCTCTCCTGGTGCTCGTGTTCTCCATTCAGGCCCCCTTACTAACAATCTCCCCACTTGGAGACTCGGCGCCTTTCCATGCCTCTTTCGAACCGTCTGCAATTTGTCCGCAGGATGAACTGCAAGAGGGGGAACCAATGAGAGACTCGCTGGAGGTGTTTGGTCGGGCACATGTCACTCTCATTTCCCATCACGAAGAAGAATTCACCAGCGGTTCAGCCTGCCACCGCGGATCGACAATAGGGCGTGAAGCCATCCAGCCGTGTTGCGTCCCACTCACAAAAAAGCGACTTGGGAAATGGAGCTCAGGGGCCCTGCACTTCCCAAACCTGCAGAGTTCTAAACGATAACTATCGCCCCAAAATATATTGAGGGCAGGCTACGAAGAGGCGCTGAACGCAAGGCAGAACTGCAGGAAACGGATGTCAACGGGTACATCGGAATGGCCCCGATAGCACATGAAAAGCGCCAGAACGTGGACAATGATGCGGTTGGCCAAAAAGGGCGTATGCGTTTTTTCCTGAATATATTCAGGAAAAAACGCATACGCCCTTTTTGGCCAACCAAGCAACCTGGGAGAGCAAATCAGCACTACAAAGAAATCTCTCGCCCCCCCCCCCCGGGGCAAAAGGGCCAGGCGAAAAAAGTCTAAAAACCAGAAAGGCAGGACAGCCCACGGAGTCAAGGGAGCCTTGTTAAGCTGATGGGCGGGATGTCAATGGCCAACAGCCAATCTTCACAAGTGTATCCTCTTTCCCAAACCATGTAAAACACAGAACCACAGAGCATAGGGCACTTCCACACATGGGCGTTGACCTTGGGAAAATGAAAAAATCAACCAGACACAGGGACCCCAAAGTTGAGGGCTGCTGTCTTGACAAGAACCTCCACTCCGGTACACGTTTCATATCCCAGGAAAGAGCCAAGTGGACAAAGACGAGTGGACAAGTGGACAAAGACAAGTGGACAAGTGGACAAGTGGTGCTACGTAGGTCCAATGGAGTGTCACTCAGCCATGAAATCCACGTCATGAGGCTGGTAGCAGCATCCTGAGTGGATTTAGGTACGATCATCCTCAGTGAAATAAGTCCCACAAAAAAAGAAACTTAGGATATCACTTATCGAGGGAATGTAAAAATCGCTCCCCATGAACGGAATCCCCAAACAGAACAGAGTCACGCTTTTAGAAAACACACTTATGCCTGCTTCAGGGGAAAGGTGAGGTGCGGTGACGCATAAAACTCGAGTTTGAAATGAGCACAGATACCCTTCTGAAAACCGAATATGGAATGGACACGACCTACTCCTTGCTCAATCAACTGGACTCACCAGACCCTGTTCATCGCACAAGTATCTATCCGACTAGTAAGCATCTTAAAAGCTAAGTCTTGATATCTCTGTGTAAGTGCATCAAGTGTGTGTAAAGCGGCCTAAAACCAGCAGGGAAAATCAGCTCAGACCCATTCTGAGGATACATTTCCAACACAAAGAAGAAACAAGCAGGGCAAAACAGAGAGAAATTCTTCCAAAATGCGTTCAGGGACTGGCATGCAACCAGGATTGACCACATCTACAGCCCCAGCGGCAGAAGACATAAGGCTGGACACTCTTGGGGCTGAGACGATTGGTGAGGTTGGGAAAGCAAATGCAGACCCTTGAAAGGAATCCTGCGTGCTCCCCATTCCATGGCTCCCAACTCTCCAGGTTCAACGCAATCTTCCGACAGCGAAAGCACTCATTGGAAACCCAGCGGATGCTACACCGTGGGATCGGGAAAGCTTTCTGAAACTCACCTCAGTTTTCCTCTCCTGGTGCTCGTGTTCTCCATTCAGGCCCCCTTACTAACAATCTCCCCACTTGGAGACTCGGCGCCTTTCCATGCCTCTTTCGTACCGTCTGCAATTTGTCCGCAGGATGAACTGCAAGAGGGGGAACCAATGAGAGACTCGCTGGAGGTGTTTGGTCGGGCACATGTCACTCTCATTTCCCATCACGAAGAAGAATTCACCAGCGGTTCAGCCTGCCACCGCGGATCGACAATAGGGCGTGAAGCCATCCAGCCGTGTTGCGTCCCACTCACAAAAAAGCGACTTGGGAAATGGAGCTCAGGGGCCCTGCACTTCCCAAACCTGCAGAGTTCTAAACGATAACTATCGCCCCAAAATATATTGAGGGCAGGCTACGAAGAGGCGCTGAACGCAAGGCAGAACTGCAGGAAACGGATGTCAACGGGTACATCGGAATGGCCCCGATAGCACATGAAAAGCGCCAGAACGTGGACAATGATGCGGTTGGCCAAAAAGGGCGTATGCGTTTTTTCCTGAATATATGCAGGAAAAAACGCATACGCCCTTTTTGGCCAACCAAGCAACCTGGGAGAGCAAATCAGCACTACAAAGAAATCTCTCGCCCCCCCCCCCCGGGGCAAAAGGGCCAGGCGAAAAAAGTCTAAAAACCAGAAAGGCAGGACAGCCCACGGAGTCAAGGGAGCCTTGTTAAGCTGATGGGCGGGATGTCAATGGCCAACAGCCAATCTTCACAAGTGTATCCTCTTTCCCAAACCATGTAAAACACAGAACCACAGAGCATAGGGCACTTCCACACATGGGCGTTGACCTTGGGAAAATGAAAAAATCAACCAGACACAGGGACCCCAAAGTTGAGGGCTGCTGTCTTGACAAGAACCTCCACTCCGGTACACGTTTCATATCCCAGGAAAGAGCCAAGTGGACAAAGACGAGTGGACAAGTGGACAAAGACAAGTGGACAAGTGGACAAGTGGTGCTACGTAGGTCCAATGGAGTGTCACTCAGCCATGAAATCCACGTCATGAGGCTGGTAGCAGCATCCTGAGTGGATTTAGGTACGATCATCCTCAGTGAAATAAGTCCCACAAAAAAAGAAACTTAGGATATCACTTATCGAGGGAATGTAAAAATCGCTCCCCATGAACGGAATCCCCAAACAGAACAGAGTCACGCTTTTAGAAAACACACTTATGCCTGCTTCAGGGGAAAGGTGAGGTGCGGTGACGCATAAAACTCGAGTTTGAAATGAGCACAGATACCCTTCCGAAAACCGAATATGGAATGGACACGACCTACTCCTTGCTCAATCAACTGGACTCACCAGACCCTGTTCATCGCACAAGTATCTATCCGACTAGTAAGCATCTTAAAAGCTAAGTCTTGATATCTCTGTGTAAGTGCATCAAGTGTGTGTAAAGCGGCCTAAAACCAGCAGGGAAAATCAGCTCAGACCCATTCTGAGGATACATTTCCAACACAAAGAAGAAACAAGCAGGGCAAAACAGAGAGAAATTCTTCCAAAATGCGTTCAGGGACTGGCATGCAACCAGGATTGACCACATCTACAGCCCCAGCGGCAGAAGACATAAGGCTGGACACTCTTGGGGCTGAGACGATTGGTGAGGTTGGGAAAGCAAATGCAGACCCTTGAAAGGAATCCTGCGTGCTCCCCATTCCATGGCTCCCAACTCTCCAGGTTCAACGCAATCTTCCGACAGCGAAAGCACTCATTGGAAACCCAGCGGATGCTACACCGTGGGATCGGGAAAGCTTTCTGAAACTCACCTCAGTTTTCCTCTCCTGGTGCTCGTGTTCTCCATTCAGGCCCCCTTACTAACAATCTCCCCACTTGGAGACTCGGCGCCTTTCCATGCCTCTTTCGTACCGTCTGCAATTTGTCCGCAGGATGAACTGCAAGAGGGGGAACCAATGAGAGACTCGCTGGAGGTGTTTGGTCGGGCACATGTCACTCTCATTTCCCATCACGAAGAAGAATTCACCAGCGGTTCAGCCTGCCACCGCGGATCGACAATAGGGCGTGAAGCCATCCAGCCGTGTTGCGTCCCACTCACAAAAAAGCGACTTGGGAAATGGAGCTCAGGGGCCCTGCACTTCCCAAACCTGCAGAGTTCTAAACGATAACTATCGCCCCAAAATATATTGAGGTCAGGCTACGAAGAGGCGCTGAACGCAAGGCAGAACTGCAGGAAACGGATGTCAACGGGTACATCGGAATGGCCCCGATAGCACATGAAAAGCGCCAGAACGTGGACAATGATGCGGTTGGCCAAAAAGGGCGTATGCGTTTTTTCCTGAATATAGTCAGGAAAAAACGCATACGCCCTTTTTGGCCAACCAAGCAACCTGGGAGAGCAAATCAGCACTACAAAGAAATCTCTCGCCCCCCCCCCCCGGGGCAAAAGGGCCAGGCGAAAAAAGTCTAAAAACCAGAAAGGCAGGACAGCCCACGGAGTCAAGGGAGCCTTGTTAAGCTGATGGGCGGGATGTCAATGGCCAACAGCCAATCTTCACAAGTGTATCCTCTTTCCCAAACCATGTAAAACACAGAACCACAGAGCATAGGGCACTTCCACACATGGGCGTTGACCTTGGGAAAATGAAAAAATCAACCAGACACAGGGACCCCAAAGTTGAGGGCTGCTGTCTTGACAAGAACCTCCACTCCGGTACACGTTTCATATCCCAGGAAAGAGCCAAGTGGACAAAGACGAGTGGACAAGTGGACAAAGACAAGTGGACAAGTGGACAAGTGGTGCTACGTAGGTCCAATGGAGTGTCACTCAGCCATGAAATCCACGTCATGAGGCTGGTAGCAGCATCCTGAGTGGATTTAGGTACGATCATCCTCAGTGAAATAAGTCCCACAAAAAAAGAAACTTAGGATATCACTTATCGAGGGAATGTAAAAATCGCTCCCCATGAACGGAATCCCCAAACAGAACAGAGTCACGCTTTTAGAAAACACACTTATGCCTGCTTCAGGGGAAAGGTGAGGTGCGGTGACGCATAAAACTCGAGTTTGAAATGAGCACAGATACCCTTCCGAAAACCGAATATGGAATGGACACGACCTACTCCTTGCTCAATCAACTGGACTCACCAGACCCTGTTCATCGCACAAGTATCTATCCGACTAGTAAGCATCTTAAAAGCTAAGTCTTGATATCTCTGTGTAAGTGCATCAAGTGTGTGTCAAGCGGCCTAAAACCAGCAGGGAAAATCAGCTCAGACCCATTCTGAGGATACATTTCCAACACAAAGAAGAAACAAGCAGGGCAAAACAGAGAGAAATTCTTCCAAAATGCGTTCAGGGACTGGCATGCAACCAGGATTGACCACATCTACAGCCCCAGCGGCAGAAGACAGAAGGCTGGACACTCTTGGGGCTGAGACGATTGGTGAGGTTGGGAAAGCAAATGCAGACCCTTGAAAGGAATCCTGCGTCCTCCCCATTCCATGGGTCCCAACTCTCCAGGTTCAACGCAATCTTCCGACGGCGAAAGCACTCATTGGAAACCCAGCGGATGCTACACCGTGGGATCGGGAAAGCTTTCTGAAACTCACCTCAGTTTTCCTCTCCTGGTGCTCGTGTTCTCCATTCAGGCCCCCTTACTAACAATCTCCCCACTTGGAGACTCGGCGCCTTTCCATGCCTCTTTCGTACCGTCTGCAATTTGTCCGCAGGATGAACTGCAAGAGGGGGAACCAATGAGAGACTCGCTGGAGGTGTTTGGTCGGGCACATGTCACTCTCATTTCCCATCACGAAGAAGAATTCACCAGCGGTTCAGCCTGCCACCGCGGATCGACAATAGGGCGTGAAGCCATCCAGCCGTGTTGCGTCCCACTCACAAAAAAGCGACTTGGGAAATGGAGCTCAGGGGCCCTGCACTTCCCAAACCTGCAGAGTTCTAAACGATAACTATCGCCCCAAAATATATTGAGGTCAGGCTACGAAGAGGCGCTGAACGCAAGGCAGAACTGCAGGAAACGGATGTCAACGGGTACATCGGAATGGCCCCGATAGCACATGAAAAGCGCCAGAACGTGGACAATGATGCGGTTGGCCAAAAAGGGCGTATGCGTTTTTTCCTGAATATATTCAGGAAAAAACGCATACGCCCTTTTTGGCCAACCAAGCAACCTGGGAGAGCAAATCAGCACTACAAAGAAATCTCTCGCCCCCCCCCCTCCCGGGGCAAAAGGGCCAGGCGAAAAAAGTCTAAAAACCAGAAAGGCAGGACAGCCCACGGAGTCAAGGGAGCCTTGTTAAGCTGATGGGCGGGATGTCAATGGCCAACAGCCAATCTTCACAAGTGTATCCTCTTTCCCAAACCATGTAAAACACAGAACCACAGAGCATAGGGCACTTCCACACATGGGCGTTGACCTTGGGAAAATGAAAAAATCAACCAGACACAGGGACCCCAAAGTTGAGGGCTGCTGTCTTGACAAGAACCTCCACTCCGGTACACGTTTCATATCCCAGGAAAGAGCCAAGTGGACAAAGACGAGTGGACAAGTGGACAAAGACAAGTGGACAAGTGGACAAGTGGTGCTACGTAGGTCCAATGGAGTGTCACTCAGCCATGAAATCCACGTCATGAGGCTGGTAGCAGCATCCTGAGTGGATTTAGGTACGATCATCCTCAGTGAAATAAGTCCCACAAAAAAAGAAACTTAGGATATCACTTATCGAGGGAATGTAAAAATCGCTCCCCATGAACGGAATCCCCAAACAGAACAGAGTCACGCTTTTAGAAAACACACTTATGCCTGCTTCAGGGGAAAGGTGAGGTGCGGTGACGCATAAAACTCGAGTTTGAAATGAGCACAGATACCCTTCCGAAAACCGAATATGGAATGGACACGACCTACTCCTTGCTCAATCAACTGGACTCACCAGACCCTGTTCATCGCACAAGTATCTATCCGACTAGTAAGCATCTTAAAAGCTAAGTCTTGATATCTCTGTGTAAGTGCATCAAGGGTGTGTAAAGCGGCCTAAAACCAGCAGGGAAAATCAGCTCAGACCCATTCTGAGGATACATTTCCAACACAAAGAAGAAACAAGCAGGGCAAAACAGAGAGAAATTCTTCCAAAATGCGTTCAGGGACTGGCATGCAACCAGGATTGACCACATCTACAGCCCCAGCGGCAGAAGACAGAAGGCTGGACACTCTTGGGGCTGAGACGATTGGTGAGGTTGGGAAAGCAAATGCAGACCCTTGAAAGGAATCCTGCGTGCTCCCCATTCCATGGCTCCCAACTCTCCAGGTTCAACGCAATCTTCCGACGGCGAAAGCACTCATTGGAAACCCAGCGGATGCTACACCGTGGGAACGGGAAAGCTTTCTGAAAGTCACCTCAGTTTTCCTCTCCTGGTGCTCGTGTTCTCCATTCAGGCCCCCTTACTAACAATCTCCCCACTTGGAGACTCGGCGCCTTTCCATGCCTCTTTCGTACCGTCTGCAATTTGTCCGCAGGATGAACTGCAAGAGGGGGAACCAATGAGAGACTCGCTGGAGGTGTTTGGTCGGGCACATGTCACTCTCATTTCCCATCACGAAGAAGAATTCACCAGCGGTTCAGCCTGCCACCGCGGATCGACAATAGGGCGTGAAGCCATCCAGCCGTGTTGCGTCCCACTCACAAAAAAGCGACTTGGGAAATGGAGCTCAGGGGCCCTGCACTTCCCAAACCTGCAGAGTTCTAAACGATAACTATCGCCCCAAAATATATTGAGGTCAGGCTACGAAGAGGCGCTGAACGCAAGGCAGAACTGCAGGAAACGGATGTCAACGGGTACATCGGAATGGCCCCGATAGCACATGAAAAGCGCCAGAACGTGGACAATGATGCGGTTGGCCAAAAAGGGCGTATGCGTTTTTTCCTGAATATATTCAGGAAAAAACGCATACGCCCTTTTTGGCCAACCAAGCAACCTGGGAGAGCAAATCAGCACTACAAAGAAATCTCTCGCCCCCCCCACCCCGGGGCAAAAGGGCCAGGCGAAAAAAGTCTAAAAACCAGAAAGGCAGGACAGCCCACGGAGTCAAGGGAGCCTTGTTAAGCTGATGGGCGGGATGTCAATGGCCAACAGCCAATCTTCACAAGTGTATCCTCTTTCCCAAACCATGTAAAACACAGAACCACAGAGCATAGGGCACTTCCACACATGGGCGTTGACCTTGGGAAAATGAAAAAATCAACCAGACACAGGGACCCCAAAGTTGAGGGCTGCTGTCTTGACAAGAACCTCCACTCCGGTACACGTTTCATATCCCAGGAAAGAGCCAAGTGGACAAAGACGAGTGGACAAGTGGACAAAGACAAGTGGACAAGTGGACAAGTGGTGCTACGTAGGTCCAATGGAGTGTCACTCAGCCATGAAATCCACGTCATGAGGCTGGTAGCAGCATCCTGAGTGGATTTAGGTACGATCATCCTCAGTGAAATAAGTCCCACAAAAAAAGAAACTTAGGATATCACTTATCGAGGGAATGTAAAAATCGCTCCCCATGAACGGAATCCCCAAACAGAACAGAGTCACGCTTTTAGAAAACACACTTATGCCTGCTTCAGGGGAAAGGTGAGGTGCGGTGACGCATAAAACTCGAGTTTGAAATGAGCACAGATACCCTTCCGAAAACCGAATATGGAATGGACACGACCTACTCCTTGCTCAATCAACTGGACTCACCAGACCCTGTTCATCGCACAAGTATCTATCCGACTAGTAAGCATCTTAAAAGCTAAGTCTTGATATCTCTGTGTAAGTGCATCAAGTGTGTGTAAAGCGGCCTAAAACCAGCAGGGAAAATCAGCTCAGACCCATTCTGAGGATACATTTCCAACACAAAGAAGAAACAAGCAGGGCAAAACAGAGGGAAATTCTTCCAAAATGCGTTCAGGGACTGGCATGCAACCAGGATTGACCACATCTACAGCCCCAGCGGCAGAAGACATAAGGCTGGACACTCTTGGGGCTGAGACGATTGGTGAGGTTGGGAAAGCAAATGCAGACCCTTGAAAGGAATCCTGCGTGCTCCCCATTCCATGGGTCCCAACTCTCCAGGTTCAACGCAATCTTCCGACAGCGAAAGCACTCATTGGAAACCCAGCGGATGCTACACCGTGGGATCGGGAAAGCTTTCTGAAACTCACCTCAGTTTTCCTCTCCTGGTGCTCGTGTTCTCCATTCAGGCCCCCTTACTAACAATCTCCCCACTTGGAGACTCGGCGCCTTTCCATGCCTCTTTCGTACCGTCTGCAATTTGTCCGCAGGATGAACTGCAAGAGGGGGAACCAATGAGAGACTCGCTGGAGGTGTTTGGTCGGGCACATGTCACTCTCATTTCCCATCACGAAGAAGAATTCACCAGCGGTTCAGCCTGCCACCGCGGATCGACAATAGGGCGTGAAGCCATCCAGCCGTGTTGCGTCCCACTCACAAAAAAGCGACTTGGGAAATGGAGCTCAGGGGCCCTGCACTTCCCAAACCTGCAGAGTTCTAAACGATAACTATCGCCCCAAAATATATTGAGGTCAGGCTACGAAGAGGCGCTGAACGCAAGGCAGAACTGCAGGAAACGGATGTCAACGGGTACATCGGAATGGCCCCGATAGCACATGAAAAGCGCCAGAACGTGGACAATGATGCGGTTGGCCAAAAAGGGCGTATGCGTTTTTTCCTGAATATAGTCAGGAAAAAACGCATACGCCCTTTTTGGCCAACCAAGCAACCTGGGAGAGCAAATCAGCACTACAAAGAAATCTCTCGCCCCCCCCCCCCGGGGCAAAAGGGCCAGGCGAAAAAAGTCTAAAAACCAGAAAGGCAGGACAGCCCACGGAGTCAAGGGAGCCTTGTTAAGCTGATGGGCGGGATGTCAATGGCCAACAGCCAATCTTCACAAGTGTATCCTCTTTCCCAAACCATGTAAAACACAGAACCACAGAGCATAGGGCACTTCCACACATGGGCGTTGACCTTGGGAAAATGAAAAAATCAACCAGACACAGGGACCCCAAAGTTGAGGGCTGCTGTCTTGACAAGAACCTCCACTCCGGTACACGTTTCATATCCCAGGAAAGAGCCAAGTGGACAAAGACGAGTGGACAAGTGGACAAAGACAAGTGGACAAGTGGACAAGTGGTGCTACGTAGGTCCAATGGAGTGTCACTCAGCCATGAAATCCACGTCATGAGGCTGGTAGCAGCATCCTGAGTGGATTTAGGTACGATCATCCTCAGTGAAATAAGTCCCACAAAAAAAGAAACTTAGGATATCACTTATCGAGGGAATGTAAAAATCGCTCCCCATGAACGGAATCCCCAAACAGAACAGAGTCACGCTTTTAGAAAACACACTTATGCCTGCTTCAGGGGAAAGGTGAGGTGCGGTGACGCATAAAACTCGAGTTTGAAATGAGCACAGATACCCTTCCGAAAACCGAATATGGAATGGACACGACCTACTCCTTGCTCAATCAACTGGACTCACCAGACCCTGTTCATCGCACAAGTATCTATCCGACTAGTAAGCATCTTAAAAGCTAAGTCTTGATATCTCTGTGTAAGTGCATCAAGTGTGTGTAAAGCGGCCTAAAACCAGCAGGGAAAATCAGCTCAGACCCATTCTGAGGATACATTTCCAACACAAAGAAGAAACAAGCAGGGCAAAACAGAGAGAAATTCTTCCAAAATGCGTTCAGGGACTGGCATGCAACCAGGATTGACCACATCTACAGCCCCAGCGGCAGAAGACATAAGGCTGGACACTCTTGGGGCTGAGACGATTGGTGAGGTTGGGAAAGCAAATGCAGACCCTTGAAAGGAATCCTGCGTGCTCCCCATTCCATGGCTCCCAACTCTCCAGGTTCAACGCAATCTTCCGACAGCGAAAGCACTCATTGGAAACCCAGCGGATGCTACACCGTGGGATCGGGAAAGCTTTCTGAAACTCACCTCAGTTTTCCTCTCCTGGTGCTCGTGTTCTCCATTCAGGCCCCCTTACTAACAATCTCCCCACTTGGAGACTCGGCGCCTTTCCATGCCTCTTTCGTACCGTCTGCAATTTGTCCGCAGGATGAACTGCAAGAGGGGGAACCAATGAGAGACTCGCTGGAGGTGTTTGGTCGGGCACATGTCACTCTCATTTCCCATCACGAAGAAGAATTCACCAGCGGTTCAGCCTGCCACCGCGGATCGACAATAGGGCGTGAAGCCATCCAGCCGTGTTGCGTCCCACTCACAAAAAAGCGACTTGGGAAATGGAGCTCAGGGGCCCTGCACTTCCCAAACCTGCAGAGTTCTAAACGATAACTATCGCCCCAAAATATATTGAGGTCAGGCTACGAAGAGGCGCTGAACGCAAGGCAGAACTGCAGGAAACGGATGTCAACGGGTACATCGGAATGGCCCCGATAGCACATGAAAAGCGCCAGAACGTGGACAATGATGCGGTTGGCCAAAAAGGGCGTATGCGTTTTTTCCTGAATATATTCAGGAAAAAACGCATACGCCCTTTTTGGCCAACCAAGCAACCTGGGAGAGCAAATCAGCACTACAAAGAAATCTCTCGCCCCCCCCCGGGGCAAAAGGGCCAGGCGAAAAAAGTCTAAAAACCAGAAAGGCAGGACAGCCCACGGAGTCAAGGGAGCCTTGTTAAGCTGATGGGCGGGATGTCAATGGCCAACAGCCAATCTTCACAAGTGTATCCTCTTTCCCAAACCATGTAAAACACAGAACCACAGAGCATAGGGCACTTCCACACATGGGCGTTGACCTTGGGAAAATGAAAAAATCAACCAGACACAGGGACCCCAAAGTTGAGGGCTGCTGTCTTGACAAGAACCTCCACTCCGGTACACGTTTCATATCCCAGGAAAGAGCCAAGTGGACAAAGACGAGTGGACAAGTGGACAAAGACAAGTGGACAAGTGGACAAGTGGTGCTACGTAGGTCCAATGGAGTGTCACTCAGCCATGAAATCCACGTCATGAGGCTGGTAGCAGCATCCTGAGTGGATTTAGGTACGATCATCCTCAGTGAAATAAGTCCCACAAAAAAAGAAACTTAGGATATCACTTATCGAGGGAATGTAAAAATCGCTCCCCATGAACGGAATCCCCAAACAGAACAGAGTCACGCTTTTAGAAAACACACTTATGCCTGCTTCAGGGGAAAGGTGAGGTGCGGTGACGCATAAAACTCGAGTTTGAAATGAGCACAGATACCCTTCCGAAAACCGAATATGGAATGGACACGACCTACTCCTTGCTCAATCAACTGGACTCACCAGACCCTGTTCATCGCACAAGTATCTATCCGACTAGTAAGCATCTTAAAAGCTAAGTCTTGATATCTCTGTGTAAGTGCATCAAGTGTGTGTAAAGCGGCCTAAAACCAGCAGGGAAAATCAGCTCAGACCCATTCTGAGGATACATTTCCAACACAAAGAAGAAACAAGCAGGGCAAAACAGAGGGAAATTCTTCCAAAATGCGTTCAGGGACTGGCATGCAACCAGGATTGACCACATCTACAGCCCCAGCGGCAGAAGACATAAGGCTGGACACTCTTGGGGCTGAGACGATTGGTGAGGTTGGGAAAGCAAATGCAGACCCTTGAAAGGAATCCTGCGTGCTCCCCATTCCATGGGTCCCAACTCTCCAGGTTCAACGCAATCTTCCGACAGCGAAAGCACTCATTGGAAACCCAGCGGATGCTACACCGTGGGATCGGGAAAGCTTTCTGAAACTCACCTCAGTTTTCCTCTCCTGGTGCTCGTGTTCTCCATTCAGGCCCCCTTACTAACAATCTCCCCACTTGGAGACTCGGCGCCTTTCCATGCCTCTTTCGTACCGTCTGCAATTTGTCCGCAGGATGAACTGCAAGAGGGGGAACCAATGAGAGACTCGCTGGAGGTGTTTGGTCGGGCACATGTCACTCTCATTTCCCATCACGAAGAAGAATTCACCAGCGGTTCAGCCTGCCACCGCGGATCGACAATAGGGCGTGAAGCCATCCAGCCGTGTTGCGTCCCACTCACAAAAAAGCGACTTGGGAAATGGAGCTCAGGGGCCCTGCACTTCCCAAACCTGCAGAGTTCTAAACGATAACTATCGCCCCAAAATATATTGAGGTCAGGCTACGAAGAGGCGCTGAACGCAAGGCAGAACTGCAGGAAACGGATGTCAACGGGTACATCGGAATGGCCCCGATAGCACATGAAAAGCGCCAGAACGTGGACAATGATGCGGTTGGCCAAAAAGGGCGTATGCGTTTTTTCCTGAATATAGTCAGGAAAAAACGCATACGCCCTTTTTGGCCAACCAAGCAACCTGGGAGAGCAAATCAGCACTACAAAGAAATCTCTCGCCCCCCCCCCTCCCGGGGCAAAAGGGCCAGGCGAAAAAAGTCTAAAAACCAGAAAGGCAGGACAGCCCACGGAGTCAAGGGAGCCTTGTTAAGCTGATGGGCGGGATGTCAATGGCCAACAGCCAATCTTCACAAGTGTATCCTCTTTCCCAAACCATGTAAAACACAGAACCACAGAGCATAGGGCACTTCCACACATGGGCGTTGACCTTGGGAAAATGAAAAAATCAACCAGACACAGGGACCCCAAAGTTGAGGGCTGCTGTCTTGACAAGAACCTCCACTCCGGTACACGTTTCATATCCCAGGAAAGAGCCAAGTGGACAAAGACGAGTGGACAAGTGGACAAAGACAAGTGGACAAGTGGACAAGTGGTGCTACGTAGGTCCAATGGAGTGTCACTCAGCCATGAAATCCACGTCATGAGGCTGGTAGCAGCATCCTGAGTGGATTTAGGTACGATCATCCTCAGTGAAATAAGTCCCACAAAAAAAGAAACTTAGGATATCACTTATCGAGGGAATGTAAAAATCGCTCCCCATGAACGGAATCCCCAAACAGAACAGAGTCACGCTTTTAGAAAACACACTTATGCCTGCTTCAGGGGAAAGGTGAGGTGCGGTGACGCATAAAACTCGAGTTTGAAATGAGCACAGATACCCTTCCGAAAACCGAATATGGAATGGACACGACCTACTCCTTGCTCAATCAACTGGACTCACCAGACCCTGTTCATCGCACAAGTATCTATCCGACTAGTAAGCATCTTAAAAGCTAAGTCTTGATATCTCTGTGTAAGTGCATCAAGGGTGTGTAAAGCGGCCTAAAACCAGCAGGGAAAATCAGCTCAGACCCATTCTGAGGATACATTTCCAACACAAAGAAGAAACAAGCAGGGCAAAACAGAGAGAAATTCTTCCAAAATGCGTTCAGGGACTGGCATGCAACCAGGATTGACCACATCTACAGCCCCAGCGGCAGAAGACAGAAGGCTGGACACTCTTGGGGCTGAGACGATTGGTGAGGTTGGGAAAGCAAATGCAGACCCTTGAAAGGAATCCTGCGTGCTCCCCATTCCATGGCTCCCAACTCTCCAGGTTCAACGCAATCTTCCGACGGCGAAAGCACTCATTGGAAACCCAGCGGATGCTACACCGTGGGAACGGGAAAGCTTTCTGAAAGTCACCTCAGTTTTCCTCTCCTGGTGCTCGTGTTCTCCATTCAGGCCCCCTTACTAACAATCTCCCCACTTGGAGACTCGGCGCCTTTCCATGCCTCTTTCGTACCGTCTGCAATTTGTCCGCAGGATGAACTGCAAGAGGGGGAACCAATGAGAGACTCGCTGGAGGTGTTTGGTCGGGCACATGTCACTCTCATTTCCCATCACGAAGAAGAATTCACCAGCGGTTCAGCCTGCCACCGCGGATCGACAATAGGGCGTGAAGCCATCCAGCCGTGTTGCGTCCCACTCACAAAAAAGCGACTTGGGAAATGGAGCTCAGGGGCCCTGCACTTCCCAAACCTGCAGAGTTCTAAACGATAACTATCGCCCCAAAATATATTGAGGTCAGGCTACGAAGAGGCGCTGAACGCAAGGCAGAACTGCAGGAAACGGATGTCAACGGGTACATCGGAATGGCCCCGATAGCACATGAAAAGCGCCAGAACGTGGACAATGATGCGGTTGGCCAAAAAGGGCGTATGCGTTTTTTCCTGAATATATTCAGGAAAAAACGCATACGCCCTTTTTGGCCAACCAAGCAACCTGGGAGAGCAAATCAGCACTACAAAGAAATCTCTCGCCCCCCCCACCCCGGGGCAAAAGGGCCAGGCGAAAAAAGTCTAAAAACCAGAAAGGCAGGACAGCCCACGGAGTCAAGGGAGCCTTGTTAAGCTGATGGGCGGGATGTCAATGGCCAACAGCCAATCTTCACAAGTGTATCCTCTTTCCCAAACCATGTAAAACACAGAACCACAGAGCATAGGGCACTTCCACACATGGGCGTTGACCTTGGGAAAATGAAAAAATCAACCAGACACAGGGACCCCAAAGTTGAGGGCTGCTGTCTTGACAAGAACCTCCACTCCGGTACACGTTTCATATCCCAGGAAAGAGCCAAGTGGACAAAGACGAGTGGACAAGTGGACAAAGACAAGTGGACAAGTGGACAAGTGGTGCTACGTAGGTCCAATGGAGTGTCACTCAGCCATGAAATCCACGTCATGAGGCTGGTAGCAGCATCCTGAGTGGATTTAGGTACGATCATCCTCAGTGAAATAAGTCCCACAAAAAAAGAAACTTAGGATATCACTTATCGAGGGAATGTAAAAATCGCTCCCCATGAACGGAATCCCCAAACAGAACAGAGTCACGCTTTTAGAAAACACACTTATGCCTGCTTCAGGGGAAAGGTGAGGTGCGGTGACGCATAAAACTCGAGTTTGAAATGAGCACAGATACCCTTCCGAAAACCGAATATGGAATGGACACGACCTACTCCTTGCTCAATCAACTGGACTCACCAGACCCTGTTCATCGCACAAGTATCTATCCGACTAGTAAGCATCTTAAAAGCTAAGTCTTGATATCTCTGTGTAAGTGCATCAAGTGTGTGTAAAGCGGCCTAAAACCAGCAGGGAAAATCAGCTCAGACCCATTCTGAGGATACATTTCCAACACAAAGAAGAAACAAGCAGGGCAAAACAGAGGGAAATTCTTCCAAAATGCGTTCAGGGACTGGCATGCAACCAGGATTGACCACATCTACAGCCCCAGCGGCAGAAGACATAAGGCTGGACACTCTTGGGGCTGAGACGATTGGTGAGGTTGGGAAAGCAAATGCAGACCCTTGAAAGGAATCCTGCGTGCTCCCCATTCCATGGGTCCCAACTCTCCAGGTTCAACGCAATCTTCCGACAGCGAAAGCACTCATTGGAAACCCAGCGGATGCTACACCGTGGGATCGGGAAAGCTTTCTGAAACTCACCTCAGTTTTCCTCTCCTGGTGCTCGTGTTCTCCATTCAGGCCCCCTTACTAACAATCTCCCCACTTGGAGACTCGGCGCCTTTCCATGCCTCTTTCGTACCGTCTGCAATTTGTCCGCAGGATGAACTGCAAGAGGGGGAACCAATGAGAGACTCGCTGGAGGTGTTTGGTCGGGCACATGTCACTCTCATTTCCCATCACGAAGAAGAATTCACCAGCGGTTCAGCCTGCCACCGCGGATCGACAATAGGGCGTGAAGCCATCCAGCCGTGTTGCGTCCCACTCACAAAAAAGCGACTTGGGAAATGGAGCTCAGGGGCCCTGCACTTCCCAAACCTGCAGAGTTCTAAACGATAACTATCGCCCCAAAATATATTGAGGTCAGGCTACGAAGAGGCGCTGAACGCAAGGCAGAACTGCAGGAAACGGATGTCAACGGGTACATCGGAATGGCCCCGATAGCACATGAAAAGCGCCAGAACGTGGACAATGATGCGGTTGGCCAAAAAGGGCGTATGCGTTTTTTCCTGAATATAGTCAGGAAAAAACGCATACGCCCTTTTTGGCCAACCAAGCAACCTGGGAGAGCAAATCAGCACTACAAAGAAATCTCTCGCCCCCCCCCCCCGGGGCAAAAGGGCCAGGCGAAAAAAGTCTAAAAACCAGAAAGGCAGGACAGCCCACGGAGTCAAGGGAGCCTTGTTAAGCTGATGGGCGGGATGTCAATGGCCAACAGCCAATCTTCACAAGTGTATCCTCTTTCCCAAACCATGTAAAACACAGAACCACAGAGCATAGGGCACTTCCACACATGGGCGTTGACCTTGGGAAAATGAAAAAATCAACCAGACACAGGGACCCCAAAGTTGAGGGCTGCTGTCTTGACAAGAACCTCCACTCCGGTACACGTTTCATATCCCAGGAAAGAGCCAAGTGGACAAAGACGAGTGGACAAGTGGACAAAGACAAGTGGACAAGTGGACAAGTGGTGCTACGTAGGTCCAATGGAGTGTCACTCAGCCATGAAATCCACGTCATGAGGCTGGTAGCAGCATCCTGAGTGGATTTAGGTACGATCATCCTCAGTGAAATAAGTCCCACAAAAAAAGAAACTTAGGATATCACTTATCGAGGGAATGTAAAAATCGCTCCCCATGAACGGAATCCCCAAACAGAACAGAGTCACGCTTTTAGAAAACACACTTATGCCTGCTTCAGGGGAAAGGTGAGGTGCGGTGACGCATAAAACTCGAGTTTGAAATGAGCACAGATACCCTTCCGAAAACCGAATATGGAATGGACACGACCTACTCCTTGCTCAATCAACTGGACTCACCAGACCCTGTTCATCGCACAAGTATCTATCCGACTAGTAAGCATCTTAAAAGCTAAGTCTTGATATCTCTGTGTAAGTGCATCAAGTGTGTGTAAAGCGGCCTAAAACCAGCAGGGAAAATCAGCTCAGACCCATTCTGAGGATACATTTCCAACACAAAGAAGAAACAAGCAGGGCAAAACAGAGAGAAATTCTTCCAAAATGCGTTCAGGGACTGGCATGCAACCAGGATTGACCACATCTACAGCCCCAGCGGCAGAAGACATAAGGCTGGACACTCTTGGGGCTGAGACGATTGGTGAGGTTGGGAAAGCAAATGCAGACCCTTGAAAGGAATCCTGCGTGCTCCCCATTCCATGGCTCCCAACTCTCCAGGTTCAACGCAATCTTCCGACAGCGAAAGCACTCATTGGAAACCCAGCGGATGCTACACCGTGGGATCGGGAAAGCTTTCTGAAACTCACCTCAGTTTTCCTCTCCTGGTGCTCGTGTTCTCCATTCAGGCCCCCTTACTAACAATCTCCCCACTTGGAGACTCGGCGCCTTTCCATGCCTCTTTCGTACCGTCTGCAATTTGTCCGCAGGATGAACTGCAAGAGGGGGAACCAATGAGAGACTCGCTGGAGGTGTTTGGTCGGGCACATGTCACTCTCATTTCCCATCACGAAGAAGAATTCACCAGCGGTTCAGCCTGCCACCGCGGATCGACAATAGGGCGTGAAGCCATCCAGCCGTGTTGCGTCCCACTCACAAAAAAGCGACTTGGGAAATGGAGCTCAGGGGCCCTGCACTTCCCAAACCTGCAGAGTTCTAAACGATAACTATCGCCCCAAAATATATTGAGGTCAGGCTACGAAGAGGCGCTGAACGCAAGGCAGAACTGCAGGAAACGGATGTCAACGGGTACATCGGAATGGCCCCGATAGCACATGAAAAGCGCCAGAACGTGGACAATGATGCGGTTGGCCAAAAAGGGCGTATGCGTTTTTTCCTGAATATATTCAGGAAAAAACGCATACGCCCTTTTTGGCCAACCAAGCAACCTGGGAGAGCAAATCAGCACTACAAAGAAATCTCTCGCCCCCCCCCGGGGCAAAAGGGCCAGGCGAAAAAAGTCTAAAAACCAGAAAGGCAGGACAGCCCACGGAGTCAAGGGAGCCTTGTTAAGCTGATGGGCGGGATGTCAATGGCCAACAGCCAATCTTCACAAGTGTATCCTCTTTCCCAAACCATGTAAAACACAGAACCACAGAGCATAGGGCACTTCCACACATGGGCGTTGACCTTGGGAAAATGAAAAAATCAACCAGACACAGGGACCCCAAAGTTGAGGGCTGCTGTCTTGACAAGAACCTCCACTCCGGTACACGTTTCATATCCCAGGAAAGAGCCAAGTGGACAAAGACGAGTGGACAAGTGGACAAAGACAAGTGGACAAGTGGACAAGTGGTGCTACGTAGGTCCAATGGAGTGTCACTCAGCCATGAAATCCACGTCATGAGGCTGGTAGCAGCATCCTGAGTGGATTTAGGTACGATCATCCTCAGTGAAATAAGTCCCACAAAAAAAGAAACTTAGGATATCACTTATCGAGGGAATGTAAAAATCGCTCCCCATGAACGGAATCCCCAAACAGAACAGAGTCACGCTTTTAGAAAACACACTTATGCCTGCTTCAGGGGAAAGGTGAGGTGCGGTGACGCATAAAACTCGAGTTTGAAATGAGCACAGATACCCTTCCGAAAACCGAATATGGAATGGACACGACCTACTCCTTGCTCAATCAACTGGACTCACCAGACCCTGTTCATCGCACAAGTATCTATCCGACTAGTAAGCATCTTAAAAGCTAAGTCTTGATATCTCTGTGTAAGTGCATCAAGTGTGTGTAAAGCGGCCTAAAACCAGCAGGGAAAATCAGCTCAGACCCATTCTGAGGATACATTTCCAACACAAAGAAGAAACAAGCAGGGCAAAACAGAGGGAAATTCTTCCAAAATGCGTTCAGGGACTGGCATGCAACCAGGATTGACCACATCTACAGCCCCAGCGGCAGAAGACATAAGGCTGGACACTCTTGGGGCTGAGACGATTGGTGAGGTTGGGAAAGCAAATGCAGACCCTTGAAAGGAATCCTGCGTGCTCCCCATTCCATGGGTCCCAACTCTCCAGGTTCAACGCAATCTTCCGACAGCGAAAGCACTCATTGGAAACCCAGCGGATGCTACACCGTGGGATCGGGAAAGCTTTCTGAAACTCACCTCAGTTTTCCTCTCCTGGTGCTCGTGTTCTCCATTCAGGCCCCCTTACTAACAATCTCCCCACTTGGAGACTCGGCGCCTTTCCATGCCTCTTTCGTACCGTCTGCAATTTGTCCGCAGGATGAACTGCAAGAGGGGGAACCAATGAGAGACTCGCTGGAGGTGTTTGGTCGGGCACATGTCACTCTCATTTCCCATCACGAAGAAGAATTCACCAGCGGTTCAGCCTGCAACCGCGGATCGACAATAGGGCGTGAAGCCATCCAGCCGTGTTGCGTCCCACTCACAAAAAAGCGACTTGGGAAATGGAGCTCAGGGGCCCTGCACTTCCCAAACCTGCAGAGTTCTAAACGATAACTATCGCCCCAAAATATATTGAGGTCAGGCTACGAAGAGGCGCTGAACGCAAGGCAGAACTGCAGGAAACGGATGTCAACGGGTACATCGGAATGGCCCCGATAGCACATGAAAAGCGCCAGAACGTGGACAATGATGCGGTTGGCCAAAAAGGGCGTATGCGTTTTTTCCTGAATATAGTCAGGAAAAAACGCATACGCCCTTTTTGGCCAACCAAGCAACCTGGGAGAGCAAATCAGCACTACAAAGAAATCTCTCGCCCCCCCCCCCCGGGGCAAAAGGGCCAGGCGAAAAAAGTCTAAAAACCAGAAAGGCAGGACAGCCCACGGAGTCAAGGGAGCCTTGTTAAGCTGATGGGCGGGATGTCAATGGCCAACAGCCAATCTTCACAAGTGTATCCTCTTTCCCAAACCATGTAAAACACAGAACCACAGAGCATAGGGCACTTCCACACATGGGCGTTGACCTTGGGAAAATGAAAAAATCAACCAGACACAGGGACCCCAAAGTTGAGGGCTGCTGTCTTGACAAGAACCTCCACTCCGGTACACGTTTCATATCCCAGGAAAGAGCCAAGTGGACAAAGACGAGTGGACAAGTGGACAAAGACAAGTGGACAAGTGGACAAGTGGTGCTACGTAGGTCCAATGGAGTGTCACTCAGCCATGAAATCCACGTCATGAGGCTGGTAGCAGCATCCTGAGTGGATTTAGGTACGATCATCCTCAGTGAAATAAGTCCCACAAAAAAAGAAACTTAGGATATCACTTATCGAGGGAATGTAAAAATCGCTCCCCATGAACGGAATCCCCAAACAGAACAGAGTCACGCTTTTAGAAAACACACTTATGCCTGCTTCAGGGGAAAGGTGAGGTGCGGTGACGCATAAAACTCGAGTTTGAAATGAGCACAGATACCCTTCCGAAAACCGAATATGGAATGGACACGACCTACTCCTTGCTCAATCAACTGGACTCACCAGACCCTGTTCATCGCACAAGTATCTATCCGACTAGTAAGCATCTTAAAAGCTAAGTCTTGATATCTCTGTGTAAGTGCATCAAGTGTGTGTAAAGCGGCCTAAAACCAGCAGGGAAAATCAGCTCAGACCCATTCTGAGGATACATTTCCAACACAAAGAAGAAACAAGCAGGGCAAAACAGAGAGAAATTCTTCCAAAATGCGTTCAGGGACTGGCATGCAACCAGGATTGACCACATCTACAGCCCCAGCGGCAGAAGACAGAAGGCTGGACACTCTTGGGGCTGAGACGATTGGTGAGGTTGGGAAAGCAAATGCAGACCCTTGAAAGGAATCCTGCGTGCTCCCCATTCCATGGCTCCCAACTCTCCAGGTTCAACGCAATCTTCCGACGGCGAAAGCACTCATTGGAAACCCAGCGGATGCTACACCGTGGGATCGGGAAAGCTTTCTGAAACTCACCTCAGTTTTCCTCTCCTGGTGCTCGTGTTCTCCATTCAGGCCCCCTTACTAACAATCTCCCCACTTGGAGACTCGGCGCCTTTCCATGCCTCTTTCGTACCGTCTGCAATTTGTCCGCAGGATGAACTGCAAGAGGGGGAACCAATGAGAGACTCGCTGGAGGTGTTTGGTCGGGCACATGTCACTCTCATTTCCCATCACGAAGAAGAATTCACCAGCGGTTCAGCCTGCCACCGCGGATCGACAATAGGGCGTGAAGCCATCCAGCCGTGTTGCGTCCCACTCACAAAAAAGCGACTTGGGAAATGGAGCTCAGGGGCCCTGCACTTCCCAAACCTGCAGAGTTCTAAACGATAACTATCGCCCCAAAATATATTGAGGTCAGGCTACGAAGAGGCGCTGAACGCAAGGCAGAACTGCAGGAAACGGATGTCAACGGGTACATCGGAATGGCCCCGATAGCACATGAAAAGCGCCAGAACGTGGACAATGATGCGGTTGGCCAAAAAGGGCGTATGCGTTTTTTCCTGAATATATTCAGGAAAAAACGCATACGCCCTTTTTGGCCAACCAAGCAACCTGGGAGAGCAAATCAGCACTACAAAGAAATCTCTCGCCCCCCCCCCTCCCGGGGCAAAAGGGCCAGGCGAAAAAAGTCTAAAAACCAGAAAGGCAGGACAGCCCACGGAGTCAAGGGAGCCTTGTTAAGCTGATGGGCGGGATGTCAATGGCCAACAGCCAATCTTCACAAGTGTATCCTCTTTCCCAAACCATGTAAAACACAGAACCACAGAGCATAGGGCACTTCCACACATGGGCGTTGACCTTGGGAAAATGAAAAAATCAACCAGACACAGGGACCCCAAAGTTGAGGGCTGCTGTCTTGACAAGAACCTCCACTCCGGTACACGTTTCATATCCCAGGAAAGAGCCAAGTGGACAAAGACGAGTGGACAAGTGGACAAAGACAAGTGGACAAGTGGACAAGTGGTGCTACGTAGGTCCAATGGAGTGTCACTCAGCCATGAAATCCACGTCATGAGGCTGGTAGCAGCATCCTGAGTGGATTTAGGTACGATCATCCTCAGTGAAATAAGTCCCACAAAAAAAGAAACTTATGATATCACTTATCGAGGGAATGTAAAAATCGCTCCCCATGAACGGAATCCCCAAACAGAACAGAGTCACGCTTTTAGAAAACACACTTATGCCTGCTTCAGGGGAAAGGTGAGGTGCGGTGACGCATAAAACTCGAGTTTGAAATGAGCACAGATACCCTTCCGAAAACCGAATATGGAATGGACACGACCTACTCCTTGCTCAATCAACTGGACTCACCAGACCCTGTTCATCGCACAAGTATCTATCCGACTAGTAAGCATCTTAAAAGCTAAGTCTTGATATCTCTGTGTAAGTGCATCAAGGGTGTGTAAAGCGGCCTAAAACCAGCAGGGAAAATCAGCTCAGACCCATTCTGAGGATACATTTCCAACACAAAGAAGAAACAAGCAGGGCAAAACAGAGAGAAATTCTTCCAAAATGCGTTCAGGGACTGGCATGCAACCAGGATTGACCACATCTACAGCCCCAGCGGCAGAAGACAGAAGGCTGGACACTCTTGGGGCTGAGACGATTGGTGAGGTTGGGAAAGCAAATGCAGACCCTTGAAAGGAATCCTGCGTGCTCCCCATTCCATGGCTCCCAACTCTCCAGGTTCAACGCAATCTTCCGACGGCGAAAGCACTCATTGGAAACCCAGCGGATGCTACACCGTGGGAACGGGAAAGCTTTCTGAAAGTCACCTCAGTTTTCCTCTCCTGGTGCTCGTGTTCTCCATTCAGGCCCCCTTACTAACAATCTCCCCACTTGGAGACTCGGCGCCTTTCCATGCCTCTTTCGTACCGTCTGCAATTTGTCCGCAGGATGAACTGCAAGAGGGGGAACCAATGAGAGACTCGCTGGAGGTGTTTGGTCGGGCACATGTCACTCTCATTTCCCATCACGAAGAAGAATTCACCAGCGGTTCAGCCTGCCAACGCGGATCGACAATAGGGCGTGAAGCCATCCAGCCGTGTTGCGTCCCACTCACAAAAAAGCGACTTGGGAAATGGAGCTCAGGGGCCCTGCACTTCCCAAACCTGCAGAGTTCTAAACGATAACTATCGCCCCAAAATATATTGAGGTCAGGCTACGAAGAGGCGCTGAACGCAAGGCAGAACTGCAGGAAACGGATGTCAACGGGTACATCGGAATGGCCCCGATAGCACATGAAAAGCGCCAGAACGTGGACAATGATGCGGTTGGCCAAAAAGGGCGTATGCGTTTTTTCCTGAATATATTCAGGAAAAAACGCATACGCCCTTTTTGGCCAACCAAGCAACCTGGGAGAGCAAATCAGCACTACAAAGAAATCTCTCGCCCCCCCCCCCCCGGGGGCAAAAGGGCCAGGCGAAAAAAGTCTAAAAACCAGAAAGGCAGGACAGCCCACGGAGTCAAGGGAGCCTTGTTAAGCTGATGGGCGGGATGTCAATGGCCAACAGCCAATCTTCACAAGTGTATCCTCTTTCCCAAACCATGTAAAACACAGAACCACAGAGCATAGGGCACTTCCACACATGGGCGTTGACCTTGGGAAAATGAAAAAATCAACCAGACACAGGGACCCCAAAGTTGAGGGCTGCTGTCTTGACAAGAACCTCCACTCCGGTACACGTTTCATATCCCAGGAAAGAGCCAAGTGGACAAAGACGAGTGGACAAGTGGACAAAGACAAGTGGACAAGTGGACAAGTGGTGCTACGTAGGTCCAATGGAGTGTCACTCAGCCATGAAATCCACGTCATGAGGCTGGTAGCAGCATCCTGAGTGGATTTAGGTACGATCATCCTCAGTGAAATAAGTCCCACAAAAAAAGAAACTTAGGATATCACTTATCGAGGGAATGTAAAAATCGCTCCCCATGAACGGAATCCCCAAACAGAACAGAGTCACGCTTTTAGAAAACACACTTATGCCTGCTTCAGGGGAAAGGTGAGGTGCGGTGACGCATAAAACTCGAGTTTGAAATGAGCACAGATACCCTTCCGAAAACCGAATATGGAATGGACACGACCTACTCCTTGCTCAATCAACTGGACTCACCAGACCCTGTTCATCGCACAAGTATCTATCCGACTAGTAAGCATCTTAAAAGCTAAGTCTTGATATCTCTGTGTAAGTGCATCAAGTGTGTGTAAAGCGGCCTAAAACCAGCAGGGAAAATCAGCTCAGACCCATTCTGAGGATACATTTCCAACACAAAGAAGAAACAAGCAGGGCAAAACAGAGGGAAATTCTTCCAAAATGCGTTCAGGGACTGGCATGCAACCAGGATTGACCACATCTACAGCCCCAGCGGCAGAAGACAGAAGGCTGGACACTCTTGGGGCTGAGACGATTGGTGAGGTTGGGAAAGCAAATGCAGACCCTTGAAAGGAATCCTGCGTGCTCCCCATTCCATGGGTCCCAACTCTCCAGGTTCAACGCAATCTTCCGACAGCGAAAGCACTCATTGGAAACCCAGCGGATGCTACACCGTGGGATCGGGAAAGCTTTCTGAAACTCACCTCAGTTTTCCTCTCCTGGTGCTCGTGTTCTCCATTCAGGCCCCCTTACTAACAATCTCCCCACTTGGAGACTCGGCGCCTTTCCATGCCTCTTTCGTACCGTCTGCAATTTGTCCGCAGGATGAACTGCAAGAGGGGGAACCAATGAGAGACTCGCTGGAGGTGTTTGGTCGGGCACATGTCACTCTCATTTCCCATCACGAAGAAGAATTCACCAGCGGTTCAGCCTGCCACCGCGGATCGACAATAGGGCGTGAAGCCATCCAGCCGTGTTGCGTCCCACTCACAAAAAAGCGACTTGGGAAATGGAGCTCAGGGGCCCTGCACTTCCCAAACCTGCAGAGTTCTAAACGATAACTATCGCCCCAAAATATATTGAGGTCAGGCTACGAAGAGGCGCTGAACGCAAGGCAGAACTGCAGGAAACGGATGTCAACGGGTACATCGGAATGGCCCCGATAGCACATGAAAAGCGCCAGAACGTGGACAATGATGCGGTTGGCCAAAAAGGGCGTATGCGTTTTTTCCTGAATATAGTCAGGAAAAAACGCATACGCCCTTTTTGGCCAACCAAGCAACCTGGGAGAGCAAATCAGCACTACAAAGAAATCTCTCGCCCCCCCCCCCCGGGGCAAAAGGGCCAGGCGAAAAAAGTCTAAAAACCAGAAAGGCAGGACAGCCCACGGAGTCAAGGGAGCCTTGTTAAGCTGATGGGCGGGATGTCAATGGCCAACAGCCAATCTTCACAAGTGTATCCTCTTTCCCAAACCATGTAAAACACAGAACCACAGAGCATAGGGCACTTCCACACATGGGCGTTGACCTTGGGAAAATGAAAAAATCAACCAGACACAGGGACCCCAAAGTTGAGGGCTGCTGTCTTGACAAGAACCTCCACTCCGGTACACGTTTCATATCCCAGGAAAGAGCCAAGTGGACAAAGACGAGTGGACAAGTGGACAAAGACAAGTGGACAAGTGGACAAGTGGTGCTACGTAGGTCCAATGGAGTGTCACTCAGCCATGAAATCCACGTCATGAGGCTGGTAGCAGCATCCTGAGTGGATTTAGGTACGATCATCCTCAGTGAAATAAGTCCCACAAAAAAAGAAACTTAGGATATCACTTATCGAGGGAATGTAAAAATCGCTCCCCATGAACGGAATCCCCAAACAGAACAGAGTCACGCTTTTAGAAAACACACTTATGCCTGCTTCAGGGGAAAGGTGAGGTGCGGTGACGCATAAAACTCGAGTTTGAAATGAGCACAGATACCCTTCCGAAAACCGAATATGGAATGGACACGACCTACTCCTTGCTCAATCAACTGGACTCACCAGACCCTGTTCATCGCACAAGTATCTATCCGACTAGTAAGCATCTTAAAAGCTAAGTCTTGATATCTCTGTGTAAGTGCATCAAGTGTGTGTAAAGCGGCCTAAAACCAGCAGGGAAAATCAGCTCAGACCCATTCTGAGGATACATTTCCAACACAAAGAAGAAACAAGCAGGGCAAAACAGAGAGAAATTCTTCCAAAATGCGTTCAGGGACTGGCATGCAACCAGGATTGACCACATCTACAGCCCCAGCGGCAGAAGACATAAGGCTGGACACTCTTGGGGCTGAGACGATTGGTGAGGTTGGGAAAGCAAATGCAGACCCTTGAAAGGAATCCTGCGTGCTCCCCATTCCATGGCTCCCAACTCTCCAGGTTCAACGCAATCTTCCGACGGCGAAAGCACTCATTGGAAACCCAGCGGATGCTACACCGTGGGATCGGGAAAGCTTTCTGAAACTCACCTCAGTTTTCCTCTCCTGGTGCTCGTGTTCTCCATTCAGGCCCCCTTACTAACAATCTCCCCACTTGGAGACTCGGCGCCTTTCCATGCCTCTTTCGTACCGTCTGCAATTTGTCCGCAGGATGAACTGCAAGAGGGGGAACCAATGAGAGACTCGCTGGAGGTGTTTGGTCGGGCACATGTCACTCTCATTTCCCATCACGAAGAAGAATTCACCAGCGGTTCAGCCTGCCACCGCGGATCGACAATAGGGCGTGAAGCCATCCAGCCGTGTTGCGTCCCACTCACAAAAAAGCGACTTGGGAAATGGAGCTCAGGGGCCCTGCACTTCCCAAACCTGCAGAGTTCTAAACGATAACTATCGCCCCAAAATATATTGAGGTCAGGCTACGAAGAGGCGCTGAACGCAAGGCAGAACTGCAGGAAACGGATGTCAACGGGTACATCGGAATGGCCCCGATAGCACATGAAAAGCGCCGGAACGTGGACAATGATGCGGTTGGCCAAAAAGGGCGTATGCGTTTTTTCCTGAATATAGTCAGGAAAAAACGCATACGCCCTTTTTGGCCAACCAAGCAACCTGGGAGAGCAAATCAGCACTACAAAGAAATCTCTCGCCCCCCCCCCCCCCGGGGCAAAAGGGCCAGGCGAAAAAAGTCTAAAAACCAGAAAGGCAGGACAGCCCACGGAGTCAAGGGAGCCTTGTTAAGCTGATGGGCGGGATGTCAATGGCCAACAGCCAATCTTCACAAGTGTATCCTCTTTCCCAAACCATGTAAAACACAGAACCACAGAGCATAGGGCACTTCCACACATGGGCGTTGACCTTGGGAAAATGAAAAAATCAACCAGACACAGGGACCCCAAAGTTGAGGGCTGCTGTCTTGACAAGAACCTCCACTCCGGTACACGTTTCATATCCCAGGAAAGAGCCAAGTGGACAAAGACGAGTGGACAAGTGGACAAAGACAAGTGGACAAGTGGACAAGTGGTGCTACGTAGGTCCAATGGAGTGTCACTCAGCCATGAAATCCACGTCATGAGGCTGGTAGCAGCATCCTGAGTGGATTTAGGTACGATCATCCTCAGTGAAATAAGTCCCACAAAAAAAGAAACTTAGGATATCACTTATCGAGGGAATGTAAAAATCGCTCCCCATGAACGGAATCCCCAAACAGAACAGAGTCACGCTTTTAGAAAACACACTTATGCCTGCTTCAGGGGAAAGGTGAGGTGCGGTGACGCATAAAACTCGAGTTTGAAATGAGCACAGATACCCTTCCGAAAACCGAATATGGAATGGACACGACCTACTCCTTGCTCAATCAACTGGACTCACCAGACCCTGTTCATCGCACAAGTATCTATCCGACTAGTAAGCATCTTAAAAGCTAAGTCTTGATATCTCTGTGTAAGTGCATCAAGTGTGTGTAAAGCGGCCTAAAACCAGCAGGGAAAATCAGCTCAGACCCATTCTGAGGATACATTTCCAACACAAAGAAGAAACAAGCAGGGCAAAACAGAGGGAAATTCTTCCAAAATGCGTTCAGGGACTGGCATGCAACCAGGATTGACCACATCTACAGCCCCAGCGGCAGAAGACATAAGGCTGGACACTCTTGGGGCTGAGACGATTGGTGAGGTTGGGAAAGCAAATGCAGACCCTTGAAAGGAATCCTGCGTGCTCCCCATTCCATGGGTCCCAACTCTCCAGGTTCAACGCAATCTTCCGACAGCGAAAGCACTCATTGGAAACCCAGCGGATGCTACACCGTGGGATCGGGAAAGCTTTCTGAAACTCACCTCAGTTTTCCTCTCCTGGTGCTCGTGTTCTCCATTCAGGCCCCCTTACTAACAATCTCCCCACTTGGAGACTCGGCGCCTTTCCATGCCTCTTTCGTACCGTCTGCAATTTGTCCGCAGGATGAACTGCAAGAGGGGGAACCAATGAGAGACTCGCTGGAGGTGTTTGGTCGGGCACATGTCACTCTCATTTCCCATCACGAAGAAGAATTCACCAGCGGTTCAGCCTGCCACCGCGGATCGACAATAGGGCGTGAAGCCATCCAGCCGTGTTGCGTCCCACTCACAAAAAAGCGACTTGGGAAATGGAGCTCAGGGGCCCTGCACTTCCCAAACCTGCAGAGTTCTAAACGATAACTATCGCCCCAAAATATATTGAGGTCAGGCTACGAAGAGGCGCTGAACGCAAGGCAGAACTGCAGGAAACGGATGTCAACGGGTACATCGGAATGGCCCCGATAGCACATGAAAAGCGCCAGAACGTGGACAATGATGCGGTTGGCCAAAAAGGGCGTATGCGTTTTTTCCTGAATATAGTCAGGAAAAAACGCATACGCCCTTTTTGGCCAACCAAGCAACCTGGGAGAGCAAATCAGCACTACAAAGAAATCTCTCGCCCCCCCCCCCCGGGGCAAAAGGGCCAGGCGAAAAAAGTCTAAAAACCAGAAAGGCAGGACAGCCCACGGAGTCAAGGGAGCCTTGTTAAGCTGATGGGCGGGATGTCAATGGCCAACAGCCAATCTTCACAAGTGTATCCTCTTTCCCAAACCATGTAAAACACAGAACCACAGAGCATAGGGCACTTCCACACATGGGCGTTGACCTTGGGAAAATGAAAAAATCAACCAGACACAGGGACCCCAAAGTTGAGGGCTGCTGTCTTGACAAGAACCTCCACTCCGGTACACGTTTCATATCCCAGGAAAGAGCCAAGTGGACAAAGACGAGTGGACAAGTGGACAAAGACAAGTGGACAAGTGGACAAGTGGTGCTACGTAGGTCCAATGGAGTGTCACTCAGCCATGAAATCCACGTCATGAGGCTGGTAGCAGCATCCTGAGTGGATTTAGGTACGATCATCCTCAGTGAAATAAGTCCCACAAAAAAAGAAACTTAGGATATCACTTATCGAGGGAATGTAAAAATCGCTCCCCATGAACGGAATCCCCAAACAGAACAGAGTCACGCTTTTAGAAAACACACTTATGCCTGCTTCAGGGGAAAGGTGAGGTGCGGTGACGCATAAAACTCGAGTTTGAAATGAGCACAGATACCCTTCCGAAAACCGAATATGGAATGGACACGACCTACTCCTTGCTCAATCAACTGGACTCACCAGACCCTGTTCATCGCACAAGTATCTATCCGACTAGTAAGCATCTTAAAAGCTAAGTCTTGATATCTCTGTGTAAGTGCATCAAGTGTGTGTAAAGCGGCCTAAAACCAGCAGGGAAAATCAGCTCAGACCCATTCTGAGGATACATTTCCAACACAAAGAAGAAACAAGCAGGGCAAAACAGAGAGAAATTCTTCCAAAATGCGTTCAGGGACTGGCATGCAACCAGGATTGACCACATCTACAGCCCCAGCGGCAGAAGACAGAAGGCTGGACACTCTTGGGGCTGAGACGATTGGTGAGGTTGGGAAAGCAAATGCAGACCCTTGAAAGGAATCCTGCGTGCTCCCCATTCCATGGCTCCCAACTCTCCAGGTTCAACGCAATCTTCCGACAGCGAAAGCACTCATTGGAAACCCAGCGGATGCTACACCGTGGGATCGGGAAAGCTTTCTGAAACTCACCTCAGTTTTCCTCTCCTGGTGCTCGTGTTCTCCATTCAGGCCCCCTTACTAACAATCTCCCCACTTGGAGACTCGGCGCCTTTCCATGCCTCTTTCGTACCGTCTGCAATTTGTCCGCAGGATGAACTGCAAGAGGGGGAACCAATGAGAGACTCGCTGGAGGTGTTTGGTCGGGCACATGTCACTCTCATTTCCCATCACGAAGAAGAATTCACCAGCGGTTCAGCCTGCAACCGCGGATCGACAATAGGGCGTGAAGCCATCCAGCCGTGTTGCGTCCCACTCACAAAAAAGCGACTTGGGAAATGGAGCTCAGGGGCCCTGCACTTCCCAAACCTGCAGAGTTCTAAACGATAACTATCGCCCCAAAATATATTGAGGTCAGGCTACGAAGAGGCGCTGAACGCAAGGCAGAACTGCAGGAAACGGATGTCAACGGGTACATCGGAATGGCCCCGATAGCACATGAAAAGCGCCAGAACGTGGACAATGATGCGGTTGGCCAAAAAGGGCGTATGCGTTTTTTCCTGAATATATTCAGGAAAAAACGCATACGCCCTTTTTGGCCAACCAAGCAACCTGGGAGAGCAAATCAGCACTACAAAGAAATCTCTCGCCCCCCCCCCCCGGGGCAAAAGGGCCAGGCGAAAAAAGTCTAAAAACCAGAAAGGCAGGACAGCCCACGGAGTCAAGGGAGCCTTGTTAAGCTGATGGGCGGGATGTCAATGGCCAACAGCCAATCTTCACAAGTGTATCCTCTTTCCCAAACCATGTAAAACACAGAACCACAGAGCATAGGGCACTTCCACACATGGGCGTTGACCTTGGGAAAATGAAAAAATCAACCAGACACAGGGACCCCAAAGTTGAGGGCTGCTGTCTTGACAAGAACCTCCACTCCGGTACACGTTTCATATCCCAGGAAAGAGCCAAGTGGACAAAGACGAGTGGACAAGTGGACAAAGACAAGTGGACAAGTGGACAAGTGGTGCTACGTAGGTCCAATGGAGTGTCACTCAGCCATGAAATCCACGTCATGAGGCTGGTAGCAGCATCCTGAGTGGATTTAGGTACGATCATCCTCAGTGAAATAAGTCCCACAAAAAAAGAAACTTATGATATCACTTATCGAGGGAATGTAAAAATCGCTCCCCATGAACGGAATCCCCAAACAGAACAGAGTCACGCTTTTAGAAAACACACTTATGCCTGCTTCAGGGGAAAGGTGAGGTGCGGTGACGCATAAAACTCGAGTTTGAAATGAGCACAGATACCCTTCCGAAAACCGAATATGGAATGGACACGACCTACTCCTTGCTCAATCAACTGGACTCACCAGACCCTGTTCATCGCACAAGTATCTATCCGACTAGTAAGCATCTTAAAAGCTAAGTCTTGATATCTCTGTGTAAGTGCATCAAGGGTGTGTAAAGCGGCCTAAAACCAGCAGGGAAAATCAGCTCAGACCCATTCTGAGGATACATTTCCAACACAAAGAAGAAACAAGCAGGGCAAAACAGAGAGAAATTCTTCCAAAATGCGTTCAGGGACTGGCATGCAACCAGGATTGACCACATCTACAGCCCCAGCGGCAGAAGACAGAAGGCTGGACACTCTTGGGGCTGAGACGATTGGTGAGGTTGGGAAAGCAAATGCAGACCCTTGAAAGGAATCCTGCGTGCTCCCCATTCCATGGCTCCCAACTCTCCAGGTTCAACGCAATCTTCCGACGGCGAAAGCACTCATTGGAAACCCAGCGGATGCTACACCGTGGGAACGGGAAAGCTTTCTGAAAGTCACCTCAGTTTTCCTCTCCTGGTGCTCGTGTTCTCCATTCAGGCCCCCTTACTAACAATCTCCCCACTTGGAGACTCGGCGCCTTTCCATGCCTCTTTCGTACCGTCTGCAATTTGTCCGCAGGATGAACTGCAAGAGGGGGAACCAATGAGAGACTCGCTGGAGGTGTTTGGTCGGGCACATGTCACTCTCATTTCCCATCACGAAGAAGAATTCACCAGCGGTTCAGCCTGCCAACGCGGATCGACAATAGGGCGTGAAGCCATCCAGCCGTGTTGCGTCCCACTCACAAAAAAGCGACTTGGGAAATGGAGCTCAGGGGCCCTGCACTTCCCAAACCTGCAGAGTTCTAAACGATAACTATCGCCCCAAAATATATTGAGGTCAGGCTACGAAGAGGCGCTGAACGCAAGGCAGAACTGCAGGAAACGGATGTCAACGGGTACATCGGAATGGCCCCGATAGCACATGAAAAGCGCCAGAACGTGGACAATGATGCGGTTGGCCAAAAAGGGCGTATGCGTTTTTTCCTGAATATATTCAGGAAAAAACGCATACGCCCTTTTTGGCCAACCAAGCAACCTGGGAGAGCAAATCAGCACTACAAAGAAATCTCTCGCCCCCCCCCCCCCGGGGGCAAAAGGGCCAGGCGAAAAAAGTCTAAAAACCAGAAAGGCAGGACAGCCCACGGAGTCAAGGGAGCCTTGTTAAGCTGATGGGCGGGATGTCAATGGCCAACAGCCAATCTTCACAAGTGTATCCTCTTTCCCAAACCATGTAAAACACAGAACCACAGAGCATAGGGCACTTCCACACATGGGCGTTGACCTTGGGAAAATGAAAAAATCAACCAGACACAGGGACCCCAAAGTTGAGGGCTGCTGTCTTGACAAGAACCTCCACTCCGGTACACGTTTCATATCCCAGGAAAGAGCCAAGTGGACAAAGACGAGTGGACAAGTGGACAAAGACAAGTGGACAAGTGGACAAGTGGTGCTACGTAGGTCCAATGGAGTGTCACTCAGCCATGAAATCCACGTCATGAGGCTGGTAGCAGCATCCTGAGTGGATTTAGGTACGATCATCCTCAGTGAAATAAGTCCCACAAAAACAGAAACTTAGGATATCACTTATCGAGGGAATGTAAAAATCGCTCCCCATGAACGGAATCCCCAAACAGAACAGAGTCACGCTTTTAGAAAACACACTTATGCCTGCTTCAGGGGAAAGGTGAGGTGCGGTGACGCATAAAACTCGAGTTTGAAATGAGCACAGATACCCTTCCGAAAACCGAATATGGAATGGACACGACCTACTCCTTGCTCAATCAACTGGACTCACCAGACCCTGTTCATCGCACAAGTATCTATCCGACTAGTAAGCATCTTAAAAGCTAAGTCTTGATATCTCTGTGTAAGTGCATCAAGGGTGTGTAAAGCGGCCTAAAACCAGCAGGGAAAATCAGCTCAGACCCATTCTGAGGATACATTTCCAACACAAAGAAGAAACAAGCAGGGCAAAACAGAGAGAAATTCTTCCAAAATGCGTTCAGGGACTGGCATGCAACCAGGATTGACCACATCTACAGCCCCAGCGGCAGAAGACAGAAGGCTGGACACTCTTGGGGCTGAGACGATTGGTGAGGTTGGGAAAGCAAATGCAGACCCTTGAAAGGAATCCTGCGTGCTCCCCATTCCATGGCTCCCAACTCTCCAGGTTCAACGCAATCTTCCGACGGCGAAAGCACTCATTGGAAACCCAGCGGATGCTACACCGTGGGATCGGGAAAGCTTTCTGAAACTCACCTCAGTTTTCCTCTCCTGGTGCTCGTGTTCTCCATTCAGGCCCCCTTACTAACAATCTCCCCACTTGGAGACTCGGCGCCTTTCCATGCCTCTTTCGTACCGTCTGCAATTTGTCCGCAGGATGAACTGCAAGAGGGGGAACCAATGAGAGACTCGCTGGAGGTGTTTGGTCGGGCACATGTCACTCTCATTTCCCATCACGAAGAAGAATTCACCAGCGGTTCAGCCTGCCACCGCGGATCGACAATAGGGCGTGAAGCCATCCAGCCGTGTTGCGTCCCACTCACAAAAAAGCGACTTGGGAAATGGAGCTCAGGGGCCCTGCACTTCCCAAACCTGCAGAGTTCTAAACGATAACTATCGCCCCAAAATATATTGAGGTCAGGCTACGAAGAGGCGCTGAACGCAAGGCAGAACTGCAGGAAACGGATGTCAACGGGTACATCGGAATGGCCCCGATAGCACATGAAAAGCGCCAGAACGTGGACAATGATGCGGTTGGCCAAAAAGGGCGTATGCGTTTTTTCCTGAATATATTCAGGAAAAAACGCATACGCCCTTTTTGGCCAACCAAGCAACCTGGGAGAGCAAATCAGCACTACAAAGAAATCTCTCGCCCCCCCCCCCCCCCGGGGCAAAAGGGCCAGGCGAAAAAAGTCTAAAAACCAGAAAGGCAGGACAGCCCACGGAGTCAAGGGAGCCTTGTTAAGCTGATGGGCGGGATGTCAATGGCCAACAGCCAATCTTCACAAGTGTATCCTCTTTCCCAAACCATGTAAAACACAGAACCACAGAGCATAGGGCACTTCCACACATGGGCGTTGACCTTGGGAAAATGAAAAAATCAACCAGACACAGGGACCCCAAAGTTGAGGGCTGCTGTCTTGACAAGAACCTCCACTCCGGTACACGTTTCATATCCCAGGAAAGAGCCAAGTGGACAAAGACGAGTGGACAAGTGGACAAAGACAAGTGGACAAGTGGACAAGTGGTGCTACGTAGGTCCAATGGAGTGTCACTCAGCCATGAAATCCACGTCATGAGGCTGGTAGCAGCATCCTGAGTGGATTTAGGTACGATCATCCTCAGTGAAATAAGTCCCACAAAAAAAGAAACTTAGGATATCACTTATCGAGGGAATGTAAAAATCGCTCCCCATGAACGGAATCCCCAAACAGAACAGAGTCACGCTTTTAGAAAACACACTTATGCCTGCTTCAGGGGAAAGGTGAGGTGCGGTGACGCATAAAACTCGAGTTTGAAATGAGCACAGATACCCTTCCGAAAACCGAATATGGAATGGACACGACCTACTCCTTGCTCAATCAACTGGACTCACCAGACCCTGTTCATCGCACAAGTATCTATCCGACTAGTAAGCATCTTAAAAGCTAAGTCTTGATATCTCTGTGTAAGTGCATCAAGGGTGTGTAAAGCGGCCTAAAACCAGCAGGGAAAATCAGCTCAGACCCATTCTGAGGATACATTTCCAACACAAAGAAGAAACAAGCAGGGCAAAACAGAGAGAAATTCTTCCAAAATGCGTTCAGGGACTGGCATGCAACCAGGATTGACCACATCTACAGCCCCAGCGGCAGAAGACAGAAGGCTGGACACTCTTGGGGCTGAGACGATTGGTGAGGTTGGGAAAGCAAATGCAGACCCTTGAAAGGAATCCTGCGTGCTCCCCATTCCATGGGTCCCAACTCTCCAGGTTCAACGCAATCTTCCGACAGCGAAAGCACTCATTGGAAACCCAGCGGATGCTACACCGTGGGATCGGGAAAGCTTTCTGAAACTCACCTCAGTTTTCCTCTCCTGGTGCTCGTGTTCTCCATTCAGGCCCCCTTACTAACAATCTCCCCACTTGGAGACTCGGCGCCTTTCCATGCCTCTTTCGTACCGTCTGCAATTTGTCCGCAGGATGAACTGCAAGAGGGGGAACCAATGAGAGACTCGCTGGAGGTGTTTGGTCGGGCACATGTCACTCTCATTTCCCATCACGAAGAAGAATTCACCAGCGGTTCAGCCTGCCACCGCGGATCGACAATAGGGCGTGAAGCCATCCAGCCGTGTTGCGTCCCACTCACAAAAAAGCGACTTGGGAAATGGAGCTCAGGGGCCCTGCACTTCCCAAACCTGCAGAGTTCTAAACGATAACTATCGCCCCAAAATATATTGAGGTCAGGCTACGAAGAGGCGCTGAACGCAAGGCAGAACTGCAGGAAACGGATGTCAACGGGTACATCGGAATGGCCCCGATAGCACATGAAAAGCGCCAGAACGTGGACAATGATGCGGTTGGCCAAAAAGGGCGTATGCGTTTTTTCCTGAATATATTCAGGAAAAAACGCATACGCCCTTTTTGGCCAACCAAGCAACCTGGGAGAGCAAATCAGCACTACAAAGAAATCTCTCGCCCCCCCCCCCGGGGCAAAAGGGCCAGGCGAAAAAAGTCTAAAAACCAGAAAGGCAGGACAGCCCACGGAGTCAAGGGAGCCTTGTTAAGCTGATGGGCGGGATGTCAATGGCCAACAGCCAATCTTCACAAGTGTATCCTCTTTCCCAAACCATGTAAAACACAGAACCACAGAGCATAGGGCACTTCCACACATGGGCGTTGACCTTGGGAAAATGAAAAAATCAACCAGACACAGGGACCCCAAAGTTGAGGGCTGCTGTCTTGACAAGAACCTCCACTCCGGTACACGTTTCATATCCCAGGAAAGAGCCAAGTGGACAAAGACGAGTGGACAAGTGGACAAAGACAAGTGGACAAGTGGACAAGTGGTGCTACGTAGGTCCAATGGAGTGTCACTCAGCCATGAAATCCACGTCATGAGGCTGGTAGCAGCATCCTGAGTGGATTTAGGTACGATCATCCTCAGTGAAATAAGTCCCACAAAAAAAGAAACTTAGGATATCACTTATCGAGGGAATGTAAAAATCGCTCCCCATGAACGGAATCCCCAAACAGAACAGAGTCACGCTTTTAGAAAACACACTTATGCCTGCTTCAGGGGAAAGGTGAGGTGCGGTGACGCATAAAACTCGAGTTTGAAATGAGCACAGATACCCTTCCGAAAACCGAATATGGAATGGACACGACCTACTCCTTGCTCAATCAACTGGACTCACCAGACCCTGTTCATCGCACAAGTATCTATCCGACTAGTAAGCATCTTAAAAGCTAAGTCTTGATATCTCTGTGTAAGTGCATCAAGTGTGTGTAAAGCGGCCTAAAACCAGCAGGGAAAATCAGCTCAGACCCATTCTGAGGATACATTTCCAACACAAAGAAGAAACAAGCAGGGCAAAACAGAGAGAAATTCTTCCAAAATGCGTTCAGGGACTGGCATGCAACCAGGATTGACCACATCTACAGCCCCAGCGGCAGAAGACATAAGGCTGGACACTCTTGGGGCTGAGACGATTGGTGAGGTTGGGAAAGCAAATGCAGACCCTTGAAAGGAATCCTGCGTGCTCCCCATTCCATGGCTCCCAACTCTCCAGGTTCAACGCAATCTTCCGACAGCGAAAGCACTCATTGGAAACCCAGCGGATGCTACACCGTGGGATCGGGAAAGCTTTCTGAAACTCACCTCAGTTTTCCTCTCCTGGTGCTCGTGTTCTCCATTCAGGCCCCCTTACTAACAATCTCCCCACTTGGAGACTCGGCGCCTTTCCATGCCTCTTTCGTACCGTCTGCAATTTGTCCGCAGGATGAACTGCAAGAGGGGGAACCAATGAGAGACTCGCTGGAGGTGTTTGGTCGGGCACATGTCACTCTCATTTCCCATCACGAAGAAGAATTCACCAGCGGTTCAGCCTGCAACCGCGGATCGACAATAGGGCGTGAAGCCATCCAGCCGTGTTGCGTCCCACTCACAAGAAAGCGACTTGGGAAATGGAGCTCAGGGGCCCTGCACTTCCCAAACCTGCAGAGTTCTAAACGATAACTATCGCCCCAAAATATATTGAGGGCAGGCTACGAAGAGGCGCTGAACGCAAGGCAGAACTGCAGGAAACGGATGTCAACGGGTACATCGGAATGGCCCCGATAGCACATGAAAAGCGCCAGAACGTGGACAATGATGCGGTTGGCCAAAAAGGGCGTATGCGTTTTTTCCTGAATATATTCAGGAAAAAAACGCATACGCCCTTTTTGGCCAACCAAGCAACCTGGGAGAGCAAATCAGCACTACAAAGAAATCTCTCGCCCCCCCCCCCGGGGGGCAAAAGGGCCAGGCGAAAAAAGTCTAAAAACCAGAAAGGCAGGACAGCCCACGGAGTCAAGGGAGCCTTGTTAAGCTGATGGGCGGGATGTCAATGGCCAACAGCCAATCTTCACAAGTGTATCCTCTTTCCCAAACCATGTAAAACACAGAACCACAGAGCATAGGGCACTTCCACACATGGGCGTTGACCTTGGGAAAATGAAAAAATCAACCAGACACAGGGACCCCAAAGTTGAGGGCTGCTGTCTTGACAAGAACCTCCACTCCGGTACACGTTTCATATCCCAGGAAAGAGCCAAGTGGACAAAGACGAGTGGACAAGTGGACAAAGACAAGTGGACAAGTGGACAAGTGGTGCTACGTAGGTCCAATGGAGTGTCACTCAGCCATGAAATCCACGTCATGAGGCTGGTAGCAGCATCCTGAGTGGATTTAGGTACGATCATCCTCAGTGAAATAAGTCCCACAAAAAAAGAAACTTATGATATCACTTATCGAGGGAATGTAAAAATCGCTCCCCATGAACGGAATCCCCAAACAGAACAGAGTCACGCTTTTAGAAAACACACTTATGCCTGCTTCAGGGGAAAGGTGAGGTGCGGTGACGCATAAAACTCGAGTTTGAAATGAGCACAGATACCCTTCCGAAAACCGAATATGGAATGGACACGACCTACTCCTTGCTCAATCAACTGGACTCACCAGACCCTGTTCATCGCACAAGTATCTATCCGACTAGTAAGCATCTTAAAAGCTAAGTCTTGATATCTCTGTGTAAGTGCATCAAGTGTGTGTAAAGCGGCCTAAAACCAGCAGGGAAAATCAGCTCAGACCCATTCTGAGGATACATTTCCAACACAAAGAAGAAACAAGCAGGGCAAAACAGAGAGAAATTCTTCCAAAATGCGTTCAGGGACTGGCATGCAACCAGGATTGACCACATCTACAGCCCCAGCGGCAGAAGACATAAGGCTGGACACTCTTGGGGCTGAGACGATTGGTGAGGTTGGGAAAGCAAATGCAGACCCTTGAAAGGAATCCGTCGTGCTCCCCATTCCATGGCTCCCAACTCTCCAGGTTCAACGCAATCTTCCGACAGCGAAAGCACTCATTGGAAACCCAGCGGATGCTACACCGTGGGATCGGGAAAGCTTTCTGAAACTCACCTCAGTTTTCCTCTCCTGGTGCTCGTGTTCTCCATTCAGGCCCCCTTACTAACAATCTCCCCACTTGGAGACTCGGCGCCTTTCCATGCCTCTTTCGTACCGTCTGCAATTTGTCCGCAGGATGAACTGCAAGAGGGGGAACCAATGAGAGACTCGCTGGAGGTGTTTGGTCGGGCACATGTCACTCTCATTTCCCATCACGAAGAAGAATTCACCAGCGGTTCAGCCTGCAACCGCGGATCGACAATAGGGCGTGAAGCCATCCAGCCGTGTTGCGTCCCACTCACAAAAAAGCGACTTGGGAAATGGAGCTCAGGGTCCCTGCACTTCCCAAACCTGCAGAGTTCTAAACGATAACTATCGCCCCAAAATATATTGAGGTCAGGCTACGAGGAGGCGCTGAACGCAAGGCAGAACTGCAGGAAACGGATGTCAACGGGTACATCGGAATGGCCCCGATAGCACATGAAAAGCGCCAGAACGTGGACAATGATGCGGTTGGCCAAAAAGGGCGTATGCGTTTTTTCCTGAATATATTCAGGAAGAAACGCATACGCCCTTTTTGGCCAACCAAGCAACCTGGGAGAGCAAATCAGCACTACAAAGAAATCTCTCGCCCCCCCCCCCCCGGGGCAAAAGGGCCAGGCGAAAAAAGTCTAAAAACCAGAAAGGCAGGACAGCCCACGGAGTCAAGGGAGCCTTGTTAAGCTGATGGGCGGGATGTCAATGGCCAACAGCCAATCTTCACAAGTGTATCCTCTTTCCCAAACCATGTAAAACACAGAACCACAGAGCATAGGGCACTTCCACACATGGGCGTTGACCTTGGGAAAATGAAAAAATCAACCAGACACAGGGACCCCAAAGTTGAGGGCTGCTGTCTTGACAAGAACCTCCACTCCGGTACACGTTTCATATCCCAGGAAAGAGCCAAGTGGACAAAGACGAGTGGACAAGTGGACAAAGACAAGTGGACAAGTGGACAAGTGGTGCTACGTAGGTCCAATGGAGTGTCACTCAGCCATGAAATCCACGTCATGAGGCTGGTAGCAGCATCCTGAGTGGATTTAGGTACGATCATCCTCAGTGAAATAAGTCCCACAAAAAAAGAAACTTATGATATCACTTATCGAGGGAATGTAAAAATCGCTCCCCATGAACGGAATCCCCAAACAGAACAGAGTCACGCTTTTAGAAAACACACTTATGCCTGCTTCAGGGGAAAGGTGAGGTGCGGTGACGCATAAAACTCGAGTTTGAAATGAGCACAGATACCCTTCCGAAAACCGAATATGGAATGGACACGACCTACTCCTTGCTCAATCAACTGGACTCACCAGACCCTGTTCATCGCACAAGTATCTATCCGACTAGTAAGCATCTTAAAAGCTAAGTCTTGATATCTCTGTGTAAGTGCATCAAGTGTGTGTAAAGCGGCCTAAAACCAGCAGGGAAAATCAGCTCAGACCCATTCTGAGGATACATTTCCAACACAAAGAAGAAACAAGCAGGGCAAAACAGAGAGAAATTCTTCCAAAATGCGTTCAGGGACTGGCATGCAACCAGGATTGACCACATCTACAGCCCCAGCGGCAGAAGACATAAGGCTGGACACTCTTGGGGCTGAGACGATTGGTGAGGTTGGGAAAGCAAATGCAGACCCTTGAAAGGAATCCTGCGTGCTCCCCATTCCATGGCTCCCAACTCTCCAGGTTCAACGCAATCTTCCGACAGCGAAAGCACTCATTGGAAACCCAGCGGATGCTACACCGTGGGATCGGGAAAGCTTTCTGAAACTCACCTCAGTTTTCCTCTCCTGGTGCTCGTGTTCTCCATTCAGGCCCCCTTACTAACAATCTCCCCACTTGGAGACTCGGCGCCTTTCCATGCCTCTTTCGTACCGTCTGCAATTTGTCCGCAGGATGAACTGCAAGAGGGGGAACCAATGAGAGACTCGCTGGAGGTGTTTGGTCGGGCACATGTCACTCTCATTTCCCATCACGAAGAAGAATTCACCAGCGGTTCAGCCTGCCACCGCGGATCGACAATAGGGCGTGAAGCCATCCAGCCGTGTTGCGTCCCACTCACAAAAAAGCGACTTGGGAAATGGAGCTCAGGGGCCCTGCACTTCCCAAACCTGCAGAGTTCTAAACGATAACTATCGCCCCAAAATATATTGAGGTCAGGCTACGAAGAGGCGCTGAACGCAAGGCAGAACTGCAGGAAACGGATGTCAACGGGTACATCGGAATGGCCCCGATAGCACATGAAAAGCGCCAGAACGTGGACAATGATGCGGTTGGCCAAAAAGGGCGTATGCGTTTTTTCCTGAATATATTCAGGAAAAAACGCATACGCCCTTTTTGGCCAACCAAGCAACCTGGGAGAGCAAATCAGCACTACAAAGAAATCTCTCGCCCCCCCCCCTCCCGGGGCAAAAGGGCCAGGCGAAAAAAGTCTAAAAACCAGAAAGGCAGGACAGCCCACGGAGTCAAGGGAGCCTTGTTAAGCTGATGGGCGGGATGTCAATGGCCAACAGCCAATCTTCACAAGTGTATCCTCTTTCCCAAACCATGTAAAACACAGAACCACAGAGCATAGGGCACTTCCACACATGGGCGTTGACCTTGGGAAAATGAAAAAATCAACCAGACACAGGGACCCCAAAGTTGAGGGCTGCTGTCTTGACAAGAACCTCCACTCCGGTACACGTTTCATATCCCAGGAAAGAGCCAAGTGGACAAAGACGAGTGGACAAGTGGACAAAGACAAGTGGACAAGTGGACAAGTGGTGCTACGTAGGTCCAATGGAGTGTCACTCAGCCATGAAATCCACGTCATGAGGCTGGTAGCAGCATCCTGAGTGGATTTAGGTACGATCATCCTCAGTGAAATAAGTCCCACAAAAAAAGAAACTTATGATATCACTTATCGAGGGAATGTAAAAATCGCTCCCCATGAACGGAATCCCCAAACAGAACAGAGTCACGCTTTTAGAAAACACACTTATGCCTGCTTCAGGGGAAAGGTGAGGTGCGGTGACGCATAAAACTCGAGTTTGAAATGAGCACAGATACCCTTCCGAAAACCGAATATGGAATGGACACGACCTACTCCTTGCTCAATCAACTGGACTCACCAGACCCTGTTCATCGCACAAGTATCTATCCGACTAGTAAGCATCTTAAAAGCTAAGTCTTGATATCTCTGTGTAAGTGCATCAAGTGTGTGTAAAGCGGCCTAAAACCAGCAGGGAAAATCAGCTCAGACCCATTCTGAGGATACATTTCCAACACAAAGAAGAAACAAGCAGGGCAAAACAGAGAGAAATTCTTCCAAAATGCGTTCAGGGACTGGCATGCAACCAGGATTGACCACATCTACAGCCCCAGCGGCAGAAGACAGAAGGCTGGACACTCTTGGGGCTGAGACGATTGGTGAGGTTGGGAAAGCAAATGCAGACCCTTGAAAGGAATCCTGCGTGCTCCCCATTCCATGGGTCCCAACTCTCCAGGTTCAACGCAATCTTCCGACAGCGAAAGCACTCATTGGAAACCCAGCGGATGCTACACCGTGGGATCGGGAAAGCTTTCTGAAACTCACCTCAGTTTTCCTCTCCTGGTGCTCGTGTTCTCCATTCAGGCCCCCTTACTAACAATCTCCCCACTTGGAGACTCGGCGCCTTTCCATGCCTCTTTCGTACCGTCTGCAATTTGTCCGCAGGATGAACTGCAAGAGGGGGAACCAATGAGAGACTCGCTGGAGGTGTTTGGTCGGGCACATGTCACTCTAATTTCCCATCACGAAGAAGAATTCACCAGCGGTTCAGCCTGCCACCGCGGATCGACAATAGGGCGTGAAGCCATCCAGCAGTGTTGCGTCCCACTCACAAAAAAGCGACTTGGGAAATGGAGCTCAGGGGCCCTGCACTTCCCAAACCTGCAGAGTTCTAAACGATAACTATCGCCCCAAAATATATTGAGGTCAGGCTACGAAGAGGCGCTGAACGCAAGGCAGAACTGCAGGAAACGGATGTCAACGGGTACATCGGAATGGCCCCGATAGCACATGAAAAGCGCCAGAACGTGGACAATGATGCGGTTGGCCAAAAAGGGCGTATGCGTTTTTTCCTGAATATATTCAGGAAAAAACGCATACGCCCTTTTTGGCCAACCAAGCAACCTGGGAGAGCAAATCAGCACTACAAAGAAATCTCTCGCCCCCCCCCCCCCGGGGCAAAAGGGCCAGGCGAAAAAAGTCTAAAAACCAGAAAGGCAGGACAGCCCACGGAGTCAAGGGAGCCTTGTTAAGCTGATGGGCGGGATGTCAATGGCCAACAGCCAATCTTCACAAGTGTATCCTCTTTCCCAAACCATGTAAAACACAGAACCACAGAGCATAGGGCACTTCCACACATGGGCGTTGACCTTGGGAAAATGAAAAAATCAACCAGACACAGGGACCCCAAAGTTGAGGGCTGCTGTCTTGACAAGAACCTCCACTCCGGTACACGTTTCATATCCCAGGAAAGAGCCAAGTGGACAAAGACGAGTGGACAAATGGACAAAGACAAGTGGACAAGTGGACAAGTGGTGCTACGTAGGTCCAATGGAGTGTCACTCAGCCATGAAATCCACGTCATGAGGCTGGTAGCAGCATCCTGAGTGGATTTAGGTACGATCATCCTCAGTGAAATAAGTCCCACAAAAAAAGAAACTTAGGATATCACTTATCGAGGGAATGTAAAAATCGCTCCCCATGAA